>NC_066882.1:10728125-10898125 GCF_022985175.1 Labeo rohita
TTTGCTGACGAAGTCTGCATTTATTTAATAAAACATGCTGTAAAAACACAACATTGTTAAATATTATTACAATTTAAAATATCAGTTTTCTATTTAAATATATTTTGAAATGCAATTTATTCCTGTGATGCAAAACTGAATTTTCGGCATCTTCAGACATCAATTTTCTGCTCAAGTAACATTTATTATTATTATAAATGGTGAAAACTAGTGTTTTTTTAATATTGTAATTAAAACCCTGATAACATGCTTTGATCAATAGAATGTTAAAAAACAGCATTTATTTCAAATTGATTTTTTGTATTATTGTAAAAGTTGTTACTGTTATATTTGATGAATTTATTGCATTTCTTTTAAAATCATATTGACTCCAAACTTAGTTTACTTTGAAACAACACTTTAACTTTCACAACGCCCTCACATCCCTGTCTCTACACAAAGATGCAACAGAAAAAAAAAAAAAAAAAAAAAAAAAACATTAACTTCTGATTGTTTCAAACATTTCAGCACTCATCTTCAACAACTTTCTTCTTCATCGTGACTGCATTTGATGAGCCTTTGCTGGCTCTCTCACACTGATATTCTACATACCATAATCAACTTCAGTCAGTGTAACATGGAAGAATGAGATAAATAGCACACTATTGTTCACAAGAAGGTCATTTAAAACCTTGACAGTTGCAGAAAATGCAAACAGTGTGCTTAAAATATAGTTCATTATAATGAACTTTGTGGTGAACCAAGGTTAATTTTTTCTAGTTAAAGTGCTCAGCATTTCATCATGCTCACGGTGAAGGAAAGAGCAATACTGTGGAGAGACTTGAATGAGGCTGGCTGCAAAACAGAAGTAACACTTGTCTGGAATGTGTTGGAGATGTGTTGCTATGCAACAGGGATTCCACAATGGTTACCCAGACATGGTTTGACTGTGTAGATGATGGTGTGGGTGAGGAAAAAAAAGTGACACAGCCTCCCACATCACCACACACACACTTCAGCTCTGTTTGAAATGTCAGAGCACACACCTACACACACACACACACAAAACACAGTGTCACTTCAGGAAAAATCTGATTCATATTCTCCTTACACCTCAACAACATGATGTTTTCAAAAATGGAGGTTAACTTCTGCATATTCATCCATTAGCATGCACATGCACACATACACAGCAACAGTTCATTCAATGTAATCATAAAGCTCTATCACAAAAGTGTGGATTTGAAATCTAGAGGTGTTTAATGATCAATAACAACCTTAAAAAGATCCCATTCAGCTGAATCTTGTGAACATTCCAGCAACGCCCCTCGATCAATAAATGAACAAAGCACAGTTTTGCCAGTGTCCTCTGAGTGGCAGTATGTCTCACTGAGTATCTTCGAGTTTGACCACCTGTTTAAGGATTTCTTTCTCATTCTTTTTGAAAAGGGCTGTGATTTTCCCACACACTATTTCAGCTCTTAAGAAGAGAAAGCTGCTTCAAAATAAAAGTGTTTTCAAAAATAGGGAGTGTACTTGAATATACATACATCTTAATGTTTATATGTAACAAATATGACACATCAGGCTTTTGAGATATCTCTTAATCATCATTGTGTTGCATTGGATTATGTTTTGCCCCCAAAAAAGGCTGCAGAGCTTTGATCATAAACACTAATCAGTTAAATATAGTATATTCATATATTTAAATATCTGATTAGGACATATTACTGGGACTGCCAGCTGACGTTTATCTATTATAAGTAGTCTGCTATACTGTTATGAAGATTTCATTGATTTACATTACAAACTAGCAGAATTAATTTTACCTTTTGATCATTTTATGATTTATAAATATCAGCAACTGCACAAAACTGTATGTTTTGCTCAGTTTGGGCCTCTGAATAAACTTGAGGTGTTTTTTCTTTCCATACTTCCTCAAGTGAGTGCCATATGAGCCATAAGCCTGTATCAAATACGATACTCTTAACTGCTCCACTTTAAATAAATAAAAATTCTCACTAATATTTCGCATGTCAAATTGATACTGTTAACTCGACAAAGCTTGATAATATTAGTTTTATTATTATAGCCAAGTATTAAAGTTCTTTTAAAAAACCCTGGTGAAAAAAATAACAGCATAAACAGCATATGCTGGTAGGTATGTTTTGATGCTGGGATGCTGGTTAGGTTTTGATGCTGGTTTAAGCTGGTCCTTAGCTGGACATGTTGCTGGTCAAGGACCAGCATAAACCAGCAAAGGACCAGCTTAAACCAGCACCATAACCTACGTAACCAGCATCCCAGCATCAAAACCACCATATGCTGTTTTTTTGGGAAGTCATAAGTTTATAACACTCTCAGAAAAAAAAATGTACAGAAGCTGTCATTATAGCAGTACCTTTTCAAAAGGTACTAAAATGTACCACTTACATACTAATCCATTTTTTCCTAAATGCGAACGTCTCGCCTGACTGGACCAGTGCTATACATTCCCATCTCTGGTGTTTCTAGTCAAACTAACATATTTTTAGCGCCTATAGTATAACGTTAAACCTATGAACATGGTTTTAAAAAGGACATGGTGCCATAGTTTGCCATGGTGCCATCCACAGCTAGTTCACGGGATTTTGTCCACATAATGATAGGAGCACACAATTACTTTAACACATTATTTTATTATTTCACACACAGTATGTCAACTTAAGCACTTTAGCCATGCTCATTTTCTTTTGTCATCGTTTATGCAAGCCGTACAGCACTGGACACAGACAGATTTGCTGGTAGGCAAAACTTCAGTGTAAGTCCTTAAGCTTTTAAGGTACTAATATGCACTCTTTTAGGGGTAAATATGGTACAAAGGTAGGGACAGTGACAGCTTGGGTACTTTTTTGTTTTTGTGTGTAACCTACAAATAGAGGGTTTGCACTTGTGTCACGATTTGGTCAGTTAGGCTACCAGAATGTGTGGCCGTACTGGTGATACTAGGATGTAAACAACAGCATGGATTGCATGGTTAATGCCCTGGTGAAAAAACCAGCATATGCTGGTAGGTATGTTTTGATGCTGGTTAGGTAGGTTTTGATGCTGGTTTAAGCTGGTCCTTTGCTGGTTTTTGCTGGTCATTTTGCTGGTCAAGGACCAGCATGAACCAGCAAAGGACCAGCTTAAACCAGCATCAAAACCTACCTAACCAGCATCCCAGCATAAAAACATACCTACCAGCATATGCTGTTTTTTTCACCAGGGTGTACTACTGAATACGTTGTTCTGCTAATTTATGCTGTGTAAACTACCGACAAAAATTGTGGAAGCTGCTAAATCATATGGAGAAGTACTAAAGCCCAAAGTATATTCGTTTTTGTACGCTTACGCTAGCATATGCGTATAGTTTAAGGCGTAGCCATTCAAAGTATACTCCATTTGATGTTGTGCGGGAATGTGGGCGGTTGACGAATACTCTCTAGAAAGCTTCATCCATGTCCAGTTAAGTTAGGACTGATAAAAAAATATTTTTTAAATCTTTTAAACCAAGTCTCATTCCCTCTCGCTCACAACCGCTTGTCAATGTACTGTACGCTGTCCCTCGTGTACACGTAAACAGTGAAATATACTTTGGGCTTTAGTAAGCAGGAAAAGGGGGCAATATTTTGATAAACTAAAGTTAATAGGTGGTAAAGATACGCACAAGCAGTATTAATTAAGATATTAGACTAATTTTTCACCTACCTGACTGGAAATGATAAGAACAAACATGAATGTTGTCAAGATTATTTTGCTCCTCAGACAGTTTTTTGCACTCTTCTTCGTTTGTTGTAACTTATGCAGTCTGTAGTACTCCAAATGTTTTTCCCGGTATGACCGATTAGTACAGCCCAAAACATGACAATAATTTACAATTTTCAGCAGCAATAATCTGCAAAATATGCAAATTTTGTTCAGTTCAGTGGCATTGTTTATGTTCAGTGCCACCAATATGGCTGATTGATGACACATCATAAAAACACTCTATAGTGTTTATAAAGATAAAGACTGCTTCCTGTTGCAGTACATAGGATGGCCACAGGGGTCAAGAAAAAAATTGGAGACTGGCTTTGCATTATTGTTATGGAGTTCAGAAGCCACTGAAAGGAAGAATGAACGGTTTTTCATGGCATCTAAAGATAATAGAATTGTCTTTTGAAGCATAAGATTGCCTTAGCCAATCACATTTGCAGTCTTAGTGGATAGGCTATTAAAATGCACAGTGTAAATCAACAATATAGTCAATGCATACACAGACTGATTATGATAATCGCATGTGAAGAAGCATGAGAAGACATATGCTCACTCTGTCATGAATGTTTGTGTGTTTTCCATGACTAGTTTCCACATTTTAATCTTTTGATCTGGGAGTTTTGATTTCACAGATGCTGTGTGCTGTGTAGCCCTAGGCTACATATGACTTCCATTATTTATCATCCACTGTCAAAAGCCCCTGAGAGAAGGAGAGGCAGAGAGAGTGAGAGAGAAAAAGAGAGGACAAAGAAAAGCTCCACATCGCTCGTCATCTCTGCGAGCCTTTGATCCACCTCCAGAACTCAAGTTTTAAAAGAGGGAACGGATTCTGTTTGCATGTCCCATACTAACTCTGGTTTGAGGTATGGTAGCTCAATAGTATATAATAGTATGAAGAGTATGGGGATTTCATATTTTCCACCATCACAGCTTGCATAAAACACAACATCACACCAGCATTTTAGAGGGCATTTTATTAATTTTATATAATCACAAACAGATTTAAAAAATGTTGTATTTGAAGCTTGGATTTTAGGAATGTGTCTTCATATATTGTCAGTTTTCTTTGCATTTCTCTAATGATTTAATTCTTCAGAACCAACAAATGCCTTTTCCAATGTTATTTTTGTCATATTTTCATTTTTGTTTTTCATTTTAATTTTAGCTAAAGTTTTAGTCATTTTGTTGTGTTTTGGTAATTTGTTTTATAAAGGAGATATATCGTTTTAATTCAATTTTAAGTTTTAGTTATTTTTAGTACTACAAGTTATACTATATGAAATTGAGAAGTGTTGCCTTGGTGACTAACTGATATAAAATACATTTTTAATAAGGTGTAATAACAGTCAAAAGTTTTTGAACAGAAATATTTTTACTATTTAAAATAACTGTTTTCTATTTGAATGTATTTTAAAATATTATTTATTCCTTTGATTTCAAAGCTGAATTTTTTAGCATCATTACTCCAGTCACATGATCCTTCAGAAATCATTCTAATATTCTGATTTGCTGCTCAAAAACATTTATTATTATTATTATTATTATTATTATGATGATGATGATGATTATTATTGTTTAAAACATAATAATGTTTTAAATACTAATAATACTAATACTAATACTAATACTACTACTACTAATAATAAATGTTTCTTGAACAGCAAACCAGCATATTAAAATAATTAAAAGGATCATGTGACACTGAAGACTGGAGTAATGATGAAAATTTAGCTTTAATCACAGGAATAAATTACATTTTAAAATATATTCAAATAAAAAGCAGTCATTTTAAATAGTAAAAATATTTCATAATATTGCTGTTTTCGCTGTACTTCAAATAAATGCAGGCTTGGTGATGTTAAAAAAAACAATCTTACAATTCAAAAACTTTTGACTGGTAGTGTATAAACAATAAAATAAGTTTATATAAAAAAAACACATTTTGCATAATTTCTCAAAATTATCATTAAATTATTCATTTGACTGGAAATGATATACACTGCTTTAACAGTTGTTTCCATGTTAATTAAGCTGTCAATACATACTAACAAAAAAAAAAAAATTTAGTGGTAGAACTGTTTGTTGTGGAAATGGTAATCCACTTTACATAAATTTACATAAAATTTTCCAAACTAAATACTGCAATTGTTTGTGTTTAGATTATCATATTTGTAAAAATTAATACTTTTATGATGGATTTTAATATTTTTCATATCTACACATAAGAGGCATTAGATAAGCAGCAAAACTAAAAGCATGGTAAAAACTTTCCAAGACAGATTACTTTGACCTTACATAACAAATACAAGCTGGAATCTGTTATGTTCATTACAAATGTTACCTAACATTCAAGTAGTTTCTTATGAGGCTGATTTCAGCATTTTTACAACTTATCATTTATCTTTTCCCCTTTATTTTACAACCTGCCTCTGACTGTCAAACATATTTATCTTTATTTTCAAGGTATATAAAGTGGCATAACATAACATAACATAACCGTTATTTGCGAGTGTTGTGGAGGGGGAAAAGAGAGACGAACATGAAGGCTTAAAAATGAGCGGGAGCTGTAATGAGGTAAGTGGCCACTTGTGCTGCTCCCCGTGGAGATGACCCAGTTAAGAGTTTGATCATCCAGGTGTTAGCTATGCTGCCAAGCCAGCTGGGAGGAGAGCAATACTTCATCACTGTCATGCCTCTGCACAGAGAATACATTTACCTCCCAATAACCACTATTACCACTATTACCAACAGTCACTGATAAAGGCTGCACATTGCTCTCACAGACAGGGCTGCACAATGACTCCAAAATGATTTCTGTGATATATTATATACATGAATGAGAAAAATTACCTCATAATGCATCTGGGTAGAGATGACTACATAGCCATACTCAAATAGCTGTACTATTACTTTAATGTGAACTACTGAAGTTGAAAAGAATGGGAATGAAAAGTTATTTAAATACAAGAAAAAATCAATTTATACTTTCCAGGAATGTAGATGTTGTACCATATTTCACCAGATAAAGTGCATTAACTGTTTAGGATACAAAACATAGTTGTTAGTGTTGCTGAATGTTCTTTAGAATGCAAAATTCAAAAACAAGTCAGAAGAGGCCATTTAAAGGCATTTCAAACATATCAAAAGTTGTTCTTGCCAGGAGTATATTGCATCTTAGCTGAGTTAATGTAAGATCTGACAGTGTGCCGAGAGGCCTAGTAAATATCTTTGCACTTAACCGTCCTTTACTGAGGTCCAGCCAACAGCAAACCATCTGCATCCACTGCCAAAAATAGTGCTTGTGAAATTAAAACATTTAGAGCTCAATGTTCCCTAAAACAAAGAATCTAAATTTAGCACAGAGACCAGCTCTTTAGATGTCACTGGATCAAAACGTTCATAGAGATTCGTAGAGGGATATTGCAGATATGAACGACAAAGTCGAAAAAATGTAGCTTCCAGAAATGGTGTTGTGCCTGGTGCCTTACTTAGGCTCCATATCCTCTGAAATAAAGGGGGCAGGCGTATCTCTGGTTAAGGTTGTGTAACAATACTGCTACTGAAATAGCCAGTGGCTGTAAAGCACAGCTGATGCCCTGCCAGACTGAGAAATGCCTTTGGCAGGAAGAGTGAAATAAAGCCTTTCATTTTAGAACTCTATTATCCAGACTGCCCGATCAATCTCTCCTGGGCCCGGGGAATATAGACAGGAGTGTCAATCCATTCAGAAGTGGCACAGGCAAACAAAAGATATATTCAATCCATTCTGAAATCCTTTTTTCCAGTTACTAAACACGGGTTGATTAATGTGCGAGGGAAGCACTTGCATTTAAATAGGATTTTGAAGAAGAAAAGATCACGGCTAACATGGTCATGAAATACAAAGTCACTCTCTCCATAATCTGATTATATTTGTATTAATTTACAAGCATTGGTAGATTTGGACAGATTTTCAACACTGCTTTCCAAACTCCACTCTGAAACCAGTTGAAACTTGTGTTCACACAACTCTTGAAAATAAAGGTGCTTTTAAAAGGTTTTTCACAGCGATGCAATAGAAGAACCATTTTTGGTTCCACAAAGAACCTTTTAGTCAAAGAACCATCTATTTCTTACCTTTTTATACTATAAAGGTTCTTTCAGATGTTAAAGGGGTCATCGGATGCCCATTTTCCACAAGTTGATATGATTCTTTAGGGTCTTAATGAAAAGTCTATAATATACTTTGGTTAAAAATTCTCAATGGTAGTGTAAAACAACACCCTTTTTACCTTGTCAAAATCAGCTCTGCAAAAATCACCCTGTTCTGGTTGAGGCTGCTTTAAATGTTAATGAGCTCTGCTCGCCCCGCCCCTCTCTTCTCTCTGTGGAGTGACGAGCCTGTTTACTTTAACCGCATTTAGCCGTGTTTAGCCGCTAAACTTGCTAACTAGCACGTTATTAGGAAAGGTGATTGCAGAGATTCAATAAAAAGGTGAAGCTGTATCACAAATTATTTGCGTGAACATAGACGCATTTATGTAGATCGGGAAGCGCATTCCCTTCACAAACAAACTTAATCCACTGCATCCTCAGCGGCTCAGATGTCGGGAGTAAATGATGATCACTATGTTCATTATTACATCCAGCAACACAACACCTCAATCGCTCAAGTGGAGATATTCTTGTCTAACTTACATCCCTGCTCCAGCATCGAAACAATGGAGGTCGGACTGTTACAGCTGATCTGAGGTCAGACGCTCATGTCAATCAACTATCGTGGGAGCGGCCATACCGCATCTGAGAATGGCTCAATTTGAAAAAGGGGATATTATTTTTACAGATTAATTAAAAACATGGATTTTTATTATTATAGGGTAGATTTGTACATACGCTGCCAACACACATTAATGTTCAAACAACATGTAAAAGTGAACTTTGCATCCAATGACCCCTTTAAAGGTTCTTTATGGAACCATTTAGACAAAAAAAGGTTCTTCTGTGCCATCATGAAGCACTTTTATTTTTAGGAGTGTATAGGGGTTTTCACAATTAAATAGATAATGCTGAGTTATTCTAAATCTGAGTAAATGGAATCCTGGGTTATCTTGCTTCAGGTTTCACACTGCTCATAATTTACCCTGGGTTAAAAATTAATCCTGGGTATTCATAAACTGATGTTTCACACTGTGCATTCCTAAACCCTAGGTTAATGTTCTTATTTGCATATCGAGTCACTGATTGGATAAGCACAGTATGCGATCTGCTTACATAATGGCTCAAGAACTGCACATCTCATATGTGGCCCTGGACCATAAAACCAGTCATAAGGATCAATTTTTTGAAATTGAGATATGAATACATAAGCTTTCCATTGATGTATGGTTTGTTGGGATAGGACAATATTTGGCCGGGATACAACGATTTGAAAATCTGGAATTTAAGGGTGCAAAAAAAAAAAAAATCTAAATACTGAGAAAATCATCTTTAAAGTTGTCCAAATTGTACATGTATACAATGTATACAATGTATTGTTGGCTATTACTACAAATACTGTATACCTGTGCCACTTACAACTGGTTTTGTGTCCAGGGTCACAAATTATATACTGCAATTGAGCTGTGTTTTTTCCTGAATGGACTTTTCAGTGGACTATAAAGGTAAGAATAAAACAGTCTCTTCTTCACTCCAGTTCACCTGTTTTCCATCACCATTTGACATTTTTCCACTCAAATGGTGAAACGATTGTGCAGAGTATTTTTTCAAAACCCCTTCAGCACAAATCCACCCTGCAGCCAGTTTTACTGATATTAAAGAGATAGTTCACCCAAAAATGAAAATTCTGTCATTAATTACTTACCATCATGTAATACCAAACCTGTAAGACCTTTGTTCATCTTCAGAACACAAATTAAGATATTTTTGATGAAATCCGAGAACTTTATGACCCTGCATACACAGCAATGCAACTGGCACATTCAAGGCCCAGAATGGTAGTAAGAACATCGATAAAATAGTCCATGTGACATCAGTGGTTAATTCAACCGTAATGTTATGCAGCTACGAGAATACAGGACCCACAGGACCCACGTTCTGACATAGAACATCCATCTCTCTTAGTTCATCGTTTGTATATTCTGGTTTAAAAAATTGGGCAAATATTGCAAGTCATCCTCTCTGTCGAAGCCCTAAGACGTGTTTATGAAGACTGTTTAATGTACGGCGAACCACTGATGTCACATGGACTATTGTAATAATGTTCTTACTACCTTTCTGGGCTTTGAACATGTTAGTTCTGTTGCTGTCTATGCAGGGTCAGAAAGCTCTCGGATTTCATCAAAAATATCTTTTGTGTTCCAAAGGTGAGTGAAGGTCTTACAGGTCCAGAACGACATGAGGGTAAGTATTTAATGACAGAATTTTCATTTTTGGGTGGTTTGTGTAGGTAATCATCACTGTGATCTACATGACCAGTGAAAACTTTAGAATTGGCTCAGTAGCACTCGATTGTCCGTTGGTTGCTAAGAATTTAGTCAAGAACCATTTCACACTGCACAAGTTTGACAATTCAATGCAGGGTTAACAATGCAAAAGCGCTGCTAGCCCTGCTTCTAAATTACAAGTGTCAACCACACCTTTTCCCGTGGTTAAAAGCAGGTTTAGATCTATGATAAGTATTTTTCTCGGGGGGACGTAAAAGTTTTGCGAGCAAATGTGAAAGCATTTAAACATTTTTTCCTCCCGCCTCAAAATATTTCCCTCTAAGAGGCTCCGTATTCACCAAGCCTAATAACAAGGTCAAAACCTGTATCATACCAATATAAAAATGTGCTATGCTGAACTATTTTCAGAGCATAGTCTCTTGTGACATCTGGCTCTTATTCAAGAAATAAGACAAAAATAATGGGAAGAGCAGCTTTCATTACTGACCTTGGACTGAGACTTATCTGACATTCTGTGTCTGCCATTCCAGGGTTCATTAATGTGCACCATAATTGCCAACGCAGAGATATGCAGCATCTCTCCGTCTAGGTGCCCCTGGATAAAATTACACATACATCACAAAATGACTTTACCTGATCTTCAGGATGATTTGCACCTGTGCTGTGATAGGATATTTACAGATATTGCCTAATGATTTTTAGGATTGGCTGCACATCATTATGGTGTTATGGAATACTAGATTCTGATTCTGCAACATCCAGAAGTCAGATATTTCCTAATGTTCTCCACTGTCCCACAGCATTATGTCAAGTCATTTAGGTTTTGACACAAATGCTTTGAATATGCATACAGATGAACATAGCCTTTGAAAGTTACCAGTGTTGGAAAAAGTTACTTTTAAAAGTAATTATTACAATATTGTATTACACAATTTCTCCAACACTGTAAAAAAAAAAAAAAAAAAAAAAAGTGAAAAAACGGTCAAATGACTGGCAGCTACAACTGCCCAACAAAAACAGTAAAATTACACTAAAATATCTTAATCAATAAAGTGTAAAACAATTTCACAGAAATTTTCATTAAAGGTTTTACTGAAAAAAAACCCCTTGATATTTTACAGATTTTTCCTTGCAAAGTTGTTAAGTTACATCATTTTACTTTAATTTTATGTTTTTTGTTTGGAAGCCGTAGCTGCCAGTCATTTGGACATTTTTTTTTACAGGACAAGACAGTGTATCTGATCTTATGACGAAAACGTACCTATGGGAACTTTTTCGCAAGACGCAAAATACGTACCAGTAAGTGCATATCACTGCAGTTTCCAACTGAAATGAACACTAGAGGCTGTAAAACAGTGAGCACTTATAATCATTTTCATAAACAGTTATGATTACACCTCCATATGTTTCACTTGCCGGATGTAACAAGGTTGCTCGGTAGCTCATCCAGCACGAAATTCGATTTAGGATGAGGAATCCTTGTGTACGAATCCTGTGAAAAACCAAGAGCTGAAAGATGAGAAATTGAAAAACAAGCCGAAATGGGATGCAATTGCATGTTTACGTCACATTCACTTTTTTCATACTGTCAGGTAGGTCATACTGTCAGGTCAGTGGACATTTCACATCAAATACTTTATGAAACATACATGGCAGTACGTATTCCGTGTCTTGTGAAAAAGTTTCCACAGGTACGTTGTTGTCACAAGGTCAGGTTGATCTCAACATGAGGACAGGAAAGCAATCAGTCAAGAAATGGGAAAACTAACTTGCATTACTTGCAAAAGTACCTCAGAAATTTTCTTGTAAATTAAAATGTAATGCATTTCTTTACTAACTACTTAAAAAAGTAATCAGATTACATTGCTTGTAATGCATTACCCCCAAGACTGAAAATTACATATTTGTTTGACTGTTGTTGTGGTGCTTGTCTTGTTGTTTGCCTGATTGTTTCGTTCATTGTAATTTTCTTTTTTCCTCAGTGGATACTTTAACATAATATACGGTTGTAGTTAACTCAATTATGCAGTTCATTTCAAATATGCAACTAATCCTGCAGGAACTAATGGGTTCCAGCCACAGTATCCGTGACCAAATACGCACACAAATTGACCAGCACTATAAAAAAGATGACAGATTATTCTCTCACAGAGATTAATTTGGCTGTGCATACTTGACAAACTGCCCAGACTAGATTAAGTTGTGACAGATGAGGTTACTAATGTTGATCCAATGAGGGGTCAAGAAGACTAGAGAGAATTATAAAGCTGACAAATTACGAATTAAGCTTCCATCATCGAGTCTCATTAAATGCTAATTGTAAGCTAATTGTATTTGTAAAGTTAATGTACTCATAGTGAGTCAGTTTATGGAAACTGTTATATTTTCTATTGGTACCACAAACAATCCATCAGAATTAAAAGGCATATCCATAATACAGTAAAACAGATGGCAACATTAAGTCCCATAAATCCATAAAAACATAAGCCGCTGTGAAAAGAATGCATTTCAAAATAAAAAATCTATCCCTCTGATAGCTAATATTCATGCTAATAGATGCACAGACTCTGAGCCTTTAGTATTGAGTTATGAGCACTAATGCATGTATTAAAGGACAAGACAAGAATGCCATTCAAAATGAGTCAGCCATGGAAGCTCATAAAATGCTGAAAAGAAATCATCCCCTTGCTTAAACTGGGTTCACCACTGCCTTTGAAGCAGAAACGTTCATCTCGCGTTGAAGAGAGGGAAAGCGGCCAAGAGCCACAGGCGAATAACTCCCTTCTCAAAACTCTAATCGTACCTTGGACGTTCCTTTTAAAAGAAAAGAAATAATTAGGAGGATTTAATGATACAGGGTTGGTAATTATGGGTAATCAAGATTTAACAGCCAAGTTATTCCTTCCTCACTGACATGGTAAACTGAAGAGAAAAGCAAAATAATTGCTGTCAAATAACCTTCTTATAAATGATTAAAAGTAAGCATTGTGTGTTGCAATTTATTTGACTGCAAATTATTAGATGTTGCATTTTCCAGTTTCATTCTCTTACCGCAGGCTACATTATTCAGTCAGCTTGATCATAAACACAGCATAGGCCTAATATTATATAACAGAGCTACTGAATAATTTAGATAGATTACAGAATCAAACACACGGATAGCTTGCAATATTGGCCGCATCTTATGTTGCAATGAGTGTGTCATGTCATTGCATGCCTAGAACTAACTTCTTTCATGGCAAGCCCTTGGCTCTATGTTGCAAGGGATGCCTTATTTCCACAGCAACGCTATCTTGGAGCAGACTTGTGTAGAAGGTTGGCATGAAAAGAAAAGAGGGTGGGTGTGCCTTTCTAGGCTACTCTGAGAACACAGCATTGTTAGATCAACAGAACACAGAGAATTTTAATATGCCGATAGACGGAGCAACACAGATTTAATCAGTTAACATTTAAAAGAGCACTGAAATAGAACCTGACACTCTACATAAGCATTTGTAACCACAAATCATTATACCGAATGCCTAACATATGGGAGTGCAACAATATCGTCATCTCGTAGCTGAGATTCTGTCATGCTTGGTTGCTTATTTTTCGACTCTCCTCCTTTTTGTCTTTCCTTTTTATATCCCATTAGTTTCATTTCTGTCTTATTTGCTCTGTTTTGGCAGCCACACCCTCATAGCTCAAATGTTATGACAGCTTTGATCAAATCTCCTGTCTAGGCAGTGTGATGAGTGGGTGGTCAGATTTTCCTGCTGCTATACACAACATGCAAGTCATCTGTCTTACTTTATAAAGTGTGTAAATGGGTTACTAATCATATCATAAGGGCAGGCTAACATAACACAAGGGCAGTTCTGTAACTCCGTTGGCAAAGCATGGCCGAGGTCACGGGTTTGTTTTCCAGGGAATGCATGTACTGGAACATTACTGCCATCAGTGGACTGAAACATAACATAAACACTAAACACAGAGGAAAGCTATAGAACATGGCTTTGGATCGTGTTTGTGAAAAGAAATACACCATGGAAAAATAATAAATGAAATGGCTTCAGGGGTGAGCAAAGGCCCAAAACAACAAACCAAGACCGTTGCTGTTTAAGAAAATCTGCTAATAAGTGCACTGTTCACACAGAATGCATTTTGGCTTGTAAAAACGTGAAATGCAGTGCAGAAAATGGAACACTCTTAAAAGCATGGCACTCACATACAAGATGAGGGCCCTATGAAATCAAGTTTTTTCCAGATTACATTTTTTCAGTTTTTATTTTTCTAGACTCCATTTTAATGGTTAAAGGGGTCCTATTATGTTCTTTTACAAAGTCTTGATTTTGTTTTGGGGGTGTACTAGAACATGCTTTCATGTTTGGTGGTTCGAAAAACGCATTATTTTTACATAATTTACATTATTACAATACATTTCTCCCAGCCTGGCACATATGGCTTGATTAGTTCCGTGTTTAATAAAGGCCCGCCTTCTGAAAACAAAATGTGTTGTGATTTGTTAGCTCTCCCACTGTGTTGCGATTGGCGAACAGCTTAGATGATATTTCAATACTGCCCTTGTCAAAAAAGCAAGATCCGTGTACAACTGTTAGCACAAGCTAGATTAAAGTGATTCTTATGTTTTAAATATGGATATTTTTCTTACAAAAATGCATCGATTCGCTACAGGAGGCCTTTATTAACCCCCCGGAGCCATGTGAGATGGATGCACATTATTGGACTTGTTTTAGACTGATGAAGAGAAACACCTGTCTATGCCATGCTAAAGCTTGGGAGTGCCAGGATAAATTTTAGTATAACTCCGATTGCATTCGTCTGAAAGAAGGAAGTCATATACACCTAGGATGTATGGAGGGTGAGTAAATAATATGCTACAGTAGTGTTGAGTCCCATCCTCAGCCTGCGAGATCGCCAATACATGATATAATCGTGCTAATTTGTTTAATTATTTTACATACTTAGTTTCATTGCCCGAAACCAGCTCCAGCATAAGGTTAAAAGCAGCCTAACATTATTAAAGAACATCATCACTGATCGGCCTAGCCTATATTAGTGCAAGTTTATGCATTTTAAAAAACACTTGCGTTATAAGTGAAGCTATCTACATTGTACGATGAATAAATCTCTTACCACACACTGCACACGTCTGCGGCGCGTTACAGCTCCGACGTGGCAGCCGGAGTAGATCGTGGCTTCAGCATGTGTTTCGACCCCCTGTACTGCTCACGTCTGCAGCGTGTTACAGCTCTGAAGTGGCTCTGAAGAAATGCATTTTAAAATAACGTACCATCTGCACTACACCTAAACCTACCCGATAGTATGAACAAAAGCGAATGTGACGGAAAAAAGCAATCGCAAGAAACATATGAAGCTGTAATCATACTGTGTACGAAAATTATTACAAGTGCTTGCTGTTTTACCACCTCTAGTGTTAATTTTTATTGGAAACTGCAGTGATATGTATTTACTGGTATGTATTTCGCATCTTGTGAAAAAGTGCTCACAGGTACATTTTCGTCATGAGATCAGGTAGTATTTCTGTCACAATTTCTTCAAGTTTAACAAGACTTTTATTTTGACGAGTTGCCGTAAAGAGTTTTGTTTGTGTGTGTATATTAGGGTGACCAGACATTCCTGTTTTCCAGGGACAGTCCCGGTTTTTGGTGTCCTGTCCCCAGCTGGAGCTGTCCCTGGAAATGTCCCCATTTTACAGCACATTCAAAACAAACCGCCAATACACTGATAGTGCGACATGACCAAATCACTGAAATATCACAGGCATTCAGAAGCACGGAAGTACACTGCACTCCCAACAAAATGGACAAGTTCATAACCTACTTCATAAATATTAAACATTTTTAACATTATTAAAACTACACATACTGAGTTACTGATACCATCTTTGTCATGGAAAACACTTTCAATGGAAGTTTCCATTGCCATTTTGCAAAATATTCCTTTTTGAATTGCATGAAAAAACCACCTCATGCAAGCGTAAACAATTTTTGTGATATACTGGAGTTTTTTTGCAAAGTTGACGCTTTTCCATTAGGCATATTTTCAATTTGCGTAATTTAAAGGGTAAAAGAAATGCAGCTAGTGTGTCCAATTGTTTCCTGTCTCTCTTTGACTGTACTTTGTTTAGAAAGGACAAATTATAAGGGTATGCTATTTAAACAATAATCAGCAGTAATACAAAGAGTGCAGCTCTGATTAGCTGGGTGTGGGGTGTGTGGATCTCCTAGGATGTCCAGCTTGAGAGGAGGGAAAGGAAAATTATTTTGCTATGTTGTAGCAGATGTTTTGTTTGGGCTAGATTCTTTTGATCTAAATGAAAATCACCAGGGAACAGTGTTAACTGGTTGTATCAAAATCAAAGAGAATGAACACACACTCACACACACACAAGAGTATTCCCACACCCATCTTGTTGTAGTGTGAGCAGTCTGTTCCTCTGGTGACCCGTGCCCTAGGAGTGCCACCACTTTGATCTTCCTCAGCACTGGCATCGCTCATGACTGGTTGGCACCTCTAATGGAAATAGGCCATCCGTGCCAGCTGTGGGCGTCTTAAAAGTGCGCTCTGTTTGAGGAGAGAAGAAAAGAATGAAAATCAGAAAATGATCACAAGTAAACATCTGGAAAAGAAAATGACCTCAAGACCTGTAGAAAACCTGTTAGCCTGAAAGCAAGTTCTGCAGTTGGGCAACAAACAAAGAATAAAAAGGTCCATCTGAGCTCACTGCATGCTGTGGCTAGCCAGAGATGCAGATGTTCTTTTAGCCCATTGCATGCTATTTAACTCTATCCTCTAATTTATATTTGCCTTCCACTTCACTCTTCTCCTGGGGGTTGGCCTGCACTTGTTATAAAGGCTACTGTGCTTTTGTGGTGTATTCATTTTACAGTCAGAAAAGAACAGCATTAGCATGTGGTCACACTCATTTTCCCCCATGATACAGACCAAACAAAAGAAGAAAAGTGTTATATTAAACCACAGTGTTTCTCCCTGGAGTAATGCCATCAGAATCATTTTTAATACAAAGTGAAACATTAACATATTCCATCAAAAAGTGATAATGAGTATGATTATTTTTTAATTGCTGCAAGCAAAGGGCAGAGTCATGCTATGTTGTGATAATTCTCAATAACATTGTTGAAGGAGAAGTCCACTTCCAGAACAAAAATTTACAAATAATTTACTTGTCGTCCAAGATGTGAATGTCTTTCATTTTTCAGTCGTAAAGAAATTACGTTTTTTTATATAATGGACTGCTATAGTGCCCAGAGTTTGAACTTCCAAAATGCAGTTTAAATGCGGCTTCAAATGATCCCAAATGCTGAGAAAGAAGGGTCTTATCTAGAGAAATGATCGGTTATTTTCATTAAAAAATACAATTTAAATACTTAAATAATTTAAATCTCAAACGCTTGTCTTGTCTTGCTCTGCCTGAACTCTGTGTATTCTGACTCAAGACAGTTAGGGTATGTCGAAAAACTCCAATCGTATTTTCCCCCTCAACTTCAAAAATCATTTCAAAATCATCCTACAACGCTGCAGAAGTACCATCTTTGCAAAGTGAACATGCAAAGAAGCTCAAACACCCTTAACAAAAAAGGTAAAACAACAATATAGGATGATTTTGAAGTTGAGGGAGAACATGGGATGGGAATTTTTTGACCCTAACTGTCATGAACCGGAAAAAAACAGTTCAGGCAGAGCAAGACTAGACGAGCATTTGACATTAAAAAGTATATAATCTGTATTTTATGAAAATAATCATTTCACTAGATAAGACCTTTCTTCCTCAGCATTTGGGATAGTTTGAAGCCGCATTTAAACTGCATTTTGGAAGTTCAAACTCTGGGCACCATAGAAGTCCACTATATGGAGAAAAATGCTTAAATGTTTTCCTCGAAAAACATAATTTCTTTAGAACTGAAGAAAGAAAGACATGAACATCTTGGATGACAATGGGGGTGAGTACATTATCTGTACATTTTTGTTCTAGAAGTGGACTTCTCCTTTAAAGTAAAAATCTTTTGTATTCATCCTGTAGCAAACATTTCCCTGCTAAAAGGTTTAAATAAATAAAGCTTTCTGTATTTTTATTTACACTAACATTTAAAAGTTTGGGGTAAGATTTTTTGCCTTGAAATAAATTAATACTTTTATTCATTAAGGACGCATTCAATTGATCAAAGATGACAGTAAAGACATTTATAATGTTACAAATGTTCTATTTGGAATAAATGCTTATAAATATATTAGAAAGATTAAATGCATAACAAATATATTAAATAAATCATCTTTTTTGCATGCATATTTTAATTAATTGACTTAACAACTTCGTAACATTTCCTGAGCGCTGCTTTACTGTTTCAGCTAAACGTCAGAGCCAACAGGCACCAGGCTGACCTGTACAAGATATACTGCTTTGATTGTCATGAGAACTGAATCAAAGTGACACACGTGGATCTGATCTGGCTTTCAGCTTACATTTTATGGGGAAACCAGGGTCTTCACAGCACACTATACCTCTCCTCTGAGAGTTCCCCCATCAGCTCTATCATCAAACCTCCATTTCACATCAACATGAATAAGCACCGGAATGACACATTTGTCTCACACTGACAGCATGAAACAGCCTGATCTCACACAATCCCTGCCATATCCCTGCTTTCCATCTTCTTCTAAGGGGAAATCTTAGGCTGGGTTGTAAGAGCACAATTAAGGTGGCTGATTATTCTAGGATAAAAAGAAACCATCCATTTTGTGTTGTTTGCTTGTCTGGGGAATTCAGGGGAAATTTGACGTCTTTGCAAACTATTCATTTCAAAACTCCCTTTTTTTTTTGAACGAGGGCGGAAATGTTTTGTTTCCCCCATGGTTCCCAAATGGAAAACCATAAAAGGAAAACACAATCCTCAAGGTCATCTTTTTGATGCTGCTTGTGTTGCACTGCTGCTACATCCATATTTTTCATTTGCATTATGACCGTGTCATATGAAATGATGTAATTTGGCGCATAATGACCAGCAATTGTGTACTGCGCACCCAAGTCCATTTGTCTTATTTATTCTTGAGACTCATGCAATATGACTTTGCATTAAAACAGCACAGTTTGCCTTGCTCCCAGCAGTCAACATAAATCCGGCAGAAATGAGACCATTTTCCCACCCAGAATAAATGTCTGCCATTAGGCTGTCCGACTGGCTGCAGCTGACATGAGATATTACCTTTTTCATGACTTGGGGGACTTTGTTAACTTCCACATGACTCTCGGTATCTTAAGAAAGGTCAGCGTGGAGAGTCGGCCTGCTGTGGAGTAGAGCTTGCAATCCATTTCTTTTCTAAAAGTCCTTTTTCAGATCTCCAGGTATTGCTGGACCACGTGTTTCAAAGCCAACAAAGGTACTATTTATACCATACTGTTATGGGGTTTCTAGCTGAGTAGTTATGAGCTGTGTCATAATACTGGCGACCTGAGGCTTCTTTAAAACAAAGTGAAAGAATTTAGGTAAGGGAAGCTCAAGATGGGCAAAAGAGAGCCTATTAGCATTGATTACAAACTCCCTGCTGGACCGACAGCTTTAATACGTGCCAGAAATGCTGAACATGGACTAAACCTACAGCAGAAACCACGTTCGAATGTCTGCGACCATTATACCATAACCGCAGTGTGTGTTGCTGGAAGTTAGGTAATGCACATAGATAACTTTTTTAACATTACCACATGGTAATTCAGTGATGCTTTTATATTGAGCTGTTTGATCTTACAAATGGAAGGCAGACTTCAAAGGCCTGTTGAGAGTAGACTAAGAAGTTTGATTTGCAATAAAAGAGCGTGGAATCAAGTGTGCTGAGAGGTATTATGTGAGACAGCACAGAGAAAAGAGGCATCTGATGTTACAAAGAACTTTTAAAAACTATTCCAAATATCCAATCTTTAGAAACCATCAAAGTTTTCACTACAAAGCCTTACAATTTATCATCAAAGAACTCAGAAATACTCTTAACAGATGCTTTGAAATTCTGAGACACTGTGTTTATATGTAGATACTTTTTGTTCTCGGTGAAATTGGACACAACCTCAATACGCACTATAAGAAGGCGAGGTTGTCAAATGCTTGGAGGTATACATCAGCTAAAGACTCCGCTAGTGTTCAAACTAATTCAAAGAGGCATTGTGAGGCTTTGTAACCTCTTACCATGGAGCGGACCAGTGATTTAGGTCAATGGCATCCCAGAGCAGCACCCTGCCTTGGAGAATCTAGACCGTTTGCCTTGGACAGAGGCCATCCGAGTGAAGTCAAGCAAGTTCCACCCTGTTCAGACTCCCACAGAGAAAGTGGGAGAGAAGGATGGGAGAGGGCTTTGGGTGTACATTGACCTAAAACCATGACTGAGATCACAATGAATGGCTAATGTGGCCAATTTTCTCAGGAATAACCTGAAAAAATTAAGATTTAATAAGGAATGATACATAAAACCGCTCAGTACTGTAGGGGCTTCATTTGCCATATTGACCGGCTTATTGTACATTATCCAGATGGCCACTCAACAAATAAACAAATACGTGAACATGAAATTTGAATTACATCTTAAAGCTTTCACTAGGAAAAATTTGTCTTAACAGATGCTTAAAAAAAGTATGTGTAACAGAATTAAGTGTGCAGAAAATAAACAAAATAAATAAATTATAAAAAATAAAATAAAATAAAATAAACTGACAGACAGTATGCTATATGTTGCATATTGAAAAGTTTGTCCATTGTGAACATTACATATTAAATACAGAAGAGAGGCTATTTTAATTTTGTGCTGCTTAGGTTTTCTTTTATGGTACTTTTTGCCACCTAAATGCCCTTAAAATTCATGTAATTTGTATAATTGTTTTTACAGCTCCGAATTTCTAATTTATTAGGGATGTAACAATATCAAAAATTTTTGAAAAAAAAAGAAAATAAATTAAATAAAATTTTATACATTTTAAAATAAAATTATTCAATCGAATGCACTTTGGGAGTTCAAAATTACGAGCTCTAATCCATGTTCCCAACTAAGAAAACTTAAGTCAGAAAAAAGCCTAATTGAAGATTTCAAGTCTTCTGGTTTTTTGAGTCATTGAGTCATTTATTCATCTCATGGGACTGTCACATGATGCTAATTTTGCTAAAATGAATGAAATGACTCGAAAAAAGATTTGTTCGTTTTGCTGAACGAGACTCAAAGGTCCGAGTCGGTAAAATGATCTGAACTTCCCATCACTAATGTTACTACGAATCAGGTCTAAGTTCATCGTCTGTGTACACCGGCTCAGAAAGGATGAGTATGTTGAAAAACTCATCGAAAACAGAATCGTCCGACATCGTTGTACCTTTTTGTTTGTAAACAGCGTTTGACTTACTTGCACTTTCTTAGTCTTTGCACGTTCGCTTTGTAAACACTGGGTCTGTGGTTCCACCAATATTCCGCATGACC
Source organism: Labeo rohita (assembly GCF_022985175.1). Classification (NCBI taxonomy): domain Eukaryota; kingdom Metazoa; phylum Chordata; class Actinopteri; order Cypriniformes; family Cyprinidae; genus Labeo; species Labeo rohita. Next base: position 10,749,794 of record NC_066882.1, read on the forward strand.
TTTCGACGTGATTCAGTAGTACGTGAACGCGAATTCCAGAGCCTGTGCTACATGAGCTTTTGTGCTTAAAAAATATACACATTTTTATTTTCCAAAAAAAAAATGACAGATCGTTTAGAGCCCTTTGAAGCTGCATTTAAACTACATTTTAGAAGTTCAAAATCAGGGCACCAATGAAGTCCATTATATGGAAAAAAAAATCCTGAAATGCTTTCCTCAAAAAACATAATTTCTTCACGACTGAAGACAGAAAGACATGAACATCTTGGATGACAAGGGGGTGAGTAAATTATTTGTGAATTTTTGTTCTGGAAGTGGACTTCTCCTTTAAACTGCTCGCTGTCAGCAATGCATACTGCACTTTTAAGCTTTTATTTTGACAGAAACAGCAGTAGAGCTTTTATTTTGAAGGAAAACACCGGATCACCAATCTGTTGTGAGGCACGGAAAACACCGGATCACGAGCTGATCGCCTGAACGAAGTACGCACTTTGCTTTGAAACGCACAGCAAAATACCTTCATGTGACCATGATAATATCAAGACAGTTTTGCTATGGCGATATCATGATATTGATAATATTGTTACATCCCTAGTATTAACTAACAAGAAACTCTAATTATTGAATTAGTAAGTAATATTGCTTAGTCGAATGTGGTAGATCAGAGAACTACTAAGAACTACTACACCGATCAGGCATAACATTATAACCACGTTCCTTATATTGTGTTGGTCCCCCTTTTGCTGCCAAAACAGCCCTGACCTGTCAAGGCATGGACTCCACTAGACCCCTGAAGGTGTGCTGTAGTATCTGGCACCAAGATGTTAGCAGCTGATCCTTTAAGTCCTGTAAGTTGCGAGGTGGGGCCTCCATGGACTTGTTGGTTCAGCACATCCTACAGATGCTCAATTAGATTGAGATCTGGGGAATTTGGAGGCCAAGTCAACACCTCAAACTTAGCAGGCACATTATCCTAAAAGAGGGGAATACCATTTCCATGAAAGGGTGTTCATGGTCTGCAACAATGCTTAGATAGGTGGTACGTGTCAAAGTAACATCCACATGGATTGCAGGACCCAAGGTTTTTCAGCAGAACAGTGCCCAAAACATCACACTACCTCCCCTGGCTTGCCTTTTTTCCATAAGGTCTCTTGGTTCTCCGGGTAAGCAACACACACACCCGGCCATCCAGAGGTGACGTAAAAGAAAATGTGATTCATCACACCAGGCCACCTTCTTCTTATATTTCTCACATGCCCACTGTTGGCGTTTTTGTCAGTGGACAGGGGTCAGCATGGGCACACTGACTGGTCTGCAGCTATGCAGCCCCATAAGTAACAAATGCGATGTGCGATGCACTGTGTATTCTGACACCTTTCCATAAGAACCAGCATTAACTTGAGCAATTTAAGCTACAGTAGCTTGTCTGTTGGATCGGACCACACGGGCCAGCCTTCACTCCCCACATGCATCAGTGAGCCTCAGACCCCCATGACTCTGTCCCCGGTTCTCCACTATTCCTTTCTTGGACCACTTTTGATAGATACTGGCCACTGCAGACCAGGAACAGCTCACAAGAGCTCCAGTTTTGAGATGCTCAGACCCAGTCATCTAGCCATCACAGTTTGGCCTTTGTCAAACTCGCTCAAATCCTTCCGCTTGCCCATTTTTCCTGCTTCTAACACATCAACTTTGAGGACAAAATGTGCACTTGCTGCCTAATATATCCCATCCACTAACACGTGCTGTGATTAAGAGATAACTAGTGTTATTCACTTCACACATCAGTGGTCATAATGTTATGCCTGATCAGTGTATATACAGGTTTTTAATTAATAAGAATAATGAAAAAGGTATAATTATTTAAAAAATGATGATCATGGTGTCCCACTAGTAATGACTCAACTATTACCAAATCCTTCTGAAGGAACCACTAATTAATTGAATCATTATTCTAAAGGGGAAAAAAATTGTAACTCTAGTAATGACTGAAATTACTGCAAGCTTTTAAGGATTTGTAAAGTATTGGATAGTAATGGCTCAAGTGTTACTACATCTTCTAAATGAGTAATTACCAATTACTAATTATTTGGATCAGTTTTCTAAAGTGAAGATCATGATAACTCCCTAAAAGCACAGAAGTCATTGTAAACCTTTGAGGTTTTTCTAAGGGTCTGGATAGTAATGCCTTCTGATGGGTTTGGTAATCTTGGAGTCATTACTAGAGCGTTATTATGATCTTCACTTAGAATTCTGATCCAAATAATTAATAATTCCTTTAGAAGAATGCAGAGTCAATACTCTCCAAAACCTTACAAAAAAATCTCAAAAGCTTACAGTCGCTTTAGTCAATATTAAGGTGTTTTCTTTCTTTTCAATTCAGAATACTGAACCAAATAGATGTTCATGTCATTGATGTTCATGTCTTTCTTTCAAAAATGTGTTTTTTGAGGAAAACATTTCAGGAATGTTCTCCATATAGTGGACTTCTATGGTGCCCGTGAGTTTGAACTTCCAAAATGCAGTTTAAATGCAGCTTCAAAGGGCTCTAAACCATCCCAGCTGAGGAATAAGAAACGATGGGTCATTTTCAAACAAAAAATAAACATTTATATACTTTTTAACCTCAAATGCTTGCCTTGTCTAGCTCTGCCTTGCACATGCGTATTTTGTGAAATCCGGGTCAACTTCAAAATTGTCCTATTGCTGTTTTACCTTTTTTTGTTTGTAAAGCACATTTGATCTTCTTTGCACGTTCAGGTTGTAAACACTGTGTTGGTACTTCTGCAGCGATGCAGAAGATTTTGAAGTTGGAGGAGAAAATGAGATGCGAGTTTTTCGACTCGGATTACACAGATTACTGTAATTCACAAAGTTCTACACATTCACCTCACTCTATTTTCTTATTAAATATTTTTGTAATAAGATACTACTGAATGATGCTTTTGATTATTACAGAGTACAGTAGCTACCCTCAGATTTTTATAACCAAAAATCAGCACAGAAAACGTGTCAGCAGATTCTGTCAGAGCACGACCATGTCCTGAGTGTCCTTCATTACACGCATGAAGAGTTAATTGATCTTGCCGTAATATATGCCTTGTACACCAAACTAATTTCAATAATTTGTCTGTCATATTCACAATATTTTTGATAGTGTTATTTAACACTGAAGGATCGAAGGGATTTACCAAGAGCCTTGCTTCCTTTTCGGCAGTTTACAAAGAGCAACGGGAGTTATAAAAGCAGAGCGGCACCCTATGTATGCCATGTGCTGCGTGGTCCCCAAGCCAAGACAAACAGACATTTACCTCACATTAGTCTCCAGCTGGGGCAATGGGTGCTGAATGCACATGGTGTATTCATAGGGAAGTCTTCTAATGAAGAGGGACGTCTAGTTAAAACTTTCCAGGAGCTGGCTTGGAGAAGGGCGGAAACTACTCCTTTTCAAAATGAGATCCTTCCACTGTGTTAGGCATCAGCGGTTTCCTAAATTTGTAAACCTTCAACCATTAAAGAGTAAACTGACCCCAGCTGTTGTTTTTTCTTCTCCTCTCTTCCCCTTTTTTCTCGCTTCTCTGAACAACCACATCACTGATGTGGATTATAGGGCCTGGAAAGTGGTGTTTAGATGTGAATGGCACATTTTGTGGACTGCTGACTTGTAATATGGAAGTCTTTACATGTGGTTTGTGACCCTCTCTTCACTAAGGTCAAAAAGGAACGAGGGGAAAATGGAGGAAGCCTGCACCATTCTCCAGCGCCATTAGGTCTGTGTGACTAACAAAGAGATGGTCTGTTTGTAATGCCTGGTACCGGCAGACTAATACATGAAAGCAAGACGGCTCGGGTCAAACTGCAGAACGTTAAGACGCAAGGTCACTCGGCGTCTAGCGCCGTTTCTCTCTCTCAGGTGTTCACTGATTGTTTTTTAGGGAAGGAGAACTGAAGGGCTGGGACTATGTTCTCATCATTTGGGCTGCTTCTAAAATGACCTCTGTGGATTTGGGTGGTCTGGTGAAAACATTGTTCTTTATACAAGTATGAGTAATTGCAAAACTGACTCATTTGACAGCGATGTCCAAAAGTGTGCAGTCGAACTCAATAACGAAGGCTTTTTTTGTAAAGTGAACATTTTCCAGGCACATACTGCTTCAGCTCCACCTTCTCATGATTTCTTTAGCTATACTTTCCTGTATGTTTCTCGGTTGTTACAAAGACCTGATTCACAGCGCAGTCCAAGGTCAGTAAAAGCGTTCAATAAAATGTCTTGTGTAGGGTTCTTTGTATGCAGCTGGAATAGCTCAAAATATGATTAACATCATAATGCATGTCAACAGTAAGTGCTTAGCATTAAGCGCATCTATCTGTCTGTCTAGTATGTTTTACAAGAAAAACCTATTTCAGTGTTCTTCTTCTACACTAAAAATGCGGGGTTAAATATAAATGGGTGGTTTTGACCCAGCGGTTGGGTTAAATGTTTAACCCAACACTTCTGGGCAGTTTTGTTTAACTCAACTATTGTTTAAAAATTACTATATGGCTTAAAATGAACCCGAAATAGGTTGTAAATTTTAAATCAGACACATAATTACTGGAGGCATCAGCAATAATCATAAGGTGAACATTTATTAATAAGCAATTAAAACATGTTTATTATTAATTATTATTTTTCAACATATTAATAAATGTTTATTTATTGAACATATGACTAATTTCCAGCCTATTTTGGGTTCATTTTAAGCAAGAAATATAGCAATTAAAGTTAAATAAGTTAAATTAAACTACTCAGAAGGTTGGGTTAAACATTGTAGATTTCATGTTTAATTCTACTTGCAGTAATAATAATAATAATAATAATAATAATAATAATAATAATAATAATCAGTTTCTGTGTGAAAATTGTTTCTGCATCAAATTCTTTTCCATATATAGGAAAATAAATATAATCTTTTAGTTATTTATTATATCATAATAATAATAATCAATTTCTATGTGAAAATTGTTTCTACATAAATTATATATATATAGGAATAGTATATAGTATATAGGAAAATAAATATTTTTAGTTATTCATTATTATTTATTATATAATTTGTGTGAACAATTGTTTCTACATTAAGTTCTTTTCAGTATATAGGTAAAATAATAAATATATTTATTTAGTTATTTATATAATAATAATAGTCATCATCATCATCATCATTAATATAATAATCAGTTTCTGTGTGAAAATTGTTTCTACATCAAATAGGAAAAGAAATATATTTGGTTAGTTATTGATTATTATTATTAATAATGATATTATTAATATAATAATAATAATAATAATATTAATAATAATAATAATAACAACCAATTTCTGTGTGAAAATTGGTTCTACATCAAATAGGAAATAAATATATTTATTTAGTTATAATAATAATATTCATCATCATTAATATAATAATAATAATCCATTTCTGTGTGAAAATCAAATTTTTTTCTGTATATAGAAAAAGAAAAGAAATACATTTGTTTATTTATTTGTTATTATTAATACAACAGCAACAACAACAATAATACTAATCATTTCTGTGTGAAAATTGTTTCTAAATCAAATAGGAAAATAAATATGTTTATTTCGTTACAAATAATAATAATAATAATAATATACAGTGTTTTTGGCCATTGAAAGACATGGATTGTACCAATAAATAATTTTTGACTGGCCACAAATGTTTATATACTTTGTTAGGTGGAGACAGATTTAACCTACTTCCCTTTTGCAATTAAGAGACTTTTTGTCCACCTCTTGTTTTCCCATCACAGTTAGAACCACATGTAAATAAAAAATCCTTACCAGTCGTGTCAATGGGACAGACGACAGAGGCAATCCCATCTAAATGATGGCCTGGAGTGAAAACACCATCGAGGAAGTTGCGGTTGAGTGGAGGTCCCTCCTTGGAAAGAATAATAAATATGATTAGATCTCATTCATCTCAGTCTAACACGTTCACATAGGGTCTCTTTTTATTTATGTGTGTGTTTTTGTGATATTATTTTAAGGCTACTTATTCACAGCATTAGATGAAAGGCATAACATTTGTTTATATGTGTATTTTAGACCATGAATACTTACGGCAAATATCCCTGTATAGACTGGGCATAGATCAAACGGTATATATATCACAGGTGAAGAATGAATAGGAAAGTATATTTAGCTGTAAGGTTTCACTGAGTCTCAATAACTGTCAGAAATGCTGACTTCAAATTTAAATCAAGCCTCAAGACAAAACTCTTCAAGATTTACTGAGTCTCCTAACTTTAAAATTTCATGATCTATAAAGTATAGTGAATACATTTTGAGGATTTGTGTCTTCACCACACAAGTTCTTCGATTTATTTCTGAAAGTTACTTTTATTAAACAGCAGCAGGGTAAGCAGAGTACATACTCTCTGGTCAGCATTATGCATATTGGTGTAAAGTGTGAAACAGCATCTGTCAGTGTCAGAGGGTTGTAAGCGTCCAGTGGGCTCAGCTCAACAGGGACTTCCTCTAGACTGATTACCCATGAATCTTGGGGATTGAGTGAGGCTGACCTCTCTGAGCCTGAGGGCCATATGGAGAAGAGAATGTGTGAATGTGTGAGATCAGGCACCAGGCACCCTCACATCCGCTTTTTTTCAGAGTATCACCTTGCCAGACATAAAGTGGGAGGTAAGTAGTTTTTACTGATAAGCAGCGTTATGATATTTTTAAAGATCAACAAAATTTTTGGCAAAAATACTTGTGCGTATTAATTTGTGCATGAATAATTCAGAATCATTACATTTGAAAAATTACTGCTTATAAATTGACTTGGAATAAATTGAGTAAATTCCAGTACTATCACTTTTAGGTATGCCTTGTAATAAAACACTTTTTATTAATTTAAAAAAAAGTAATACAGGCACATCATACCACATTATTCACATTATTTTATGCCAAGAAATAAAATCTGCACAAAACTGTAAAAACGGAGCTAAAATATTGATTTTGATCGGCCAATATAAGTGTTACCATAAGGATTAGTCCTCAATTCTGTTTTTTGCTCAGATCTAATTTTTTTTTTTATTAGATGTTCACATTGTTGTTTTAAATATGGCCAATATAAATGTAAACAGATCATGGTTCTGACCTGGCCCGTATGCGCAAAAGAACAATACGAACCAGGTTTCCAGGTTTTCACAACAATATCTGCTTCTCAAAACTAGCCCAATCGCATTCCGGGTGGTCAATGTCGTGTTAGTGGGGTCATTTCAACCCACAGAGTTAAAAAAACAACCTGTGACAACATTGAAAAAGTAGCCTAATCACACGGGAAAACTGTGGATTTGGCAACACCTGTGCAGTGCACTGTCATACGGAAGTAAACAAGGAGGACATAAAATAAGCAGTTATGTATTTATTTATCGTGTGATCTGCCACAGAACCCAGAAAAATTATGCACAGGCAATATGAAAAATAAAGACAGCCTTTATTAAATTAACCATGGTAAAAGTGTAGTAACCATGGTTTTTGGCGCATTGATTACCGTTTGTATAACCATGGTTTTACAACAAACACCATGGTTAAACTATGGTTAGTGTAGCAAGACCATGGTTAATTTGTGGTTACCATGGTTTTTGGTTTTATTTGTAGTAAAACCATGGTTAATTTAAAGGGAGGAATGTGACAGAAGAGAGCAGAAGTTTGAAACTTTTATGATATGGGGTTTATTTTGCTTTTATATAGAGTTGTCACTGGACTTTTGATACATCACTGTACTTCCACTGACTCCACTTTCGCAACTGTCTTGATAACTTTGGGTATGTAAAATCTCTCATGAGCGCAAAATCATGACGAATGTTGATGTAGAGTGACATAAAAGACCCATGAATTCCGATATGACTGTTCACAATTCGCTTTGCAAAATATCTGACCTGTATGGGATTTTAGTGCCACATTTGGAAGTTGCACAAATCGGAACTGAAAAGACCAGATTCCATGTGGTTTGTGCTGTTCACACTGTCATGAGAAAACAGATTCACTGATGAGGAAAAAAACAAAAAATCAGATTTCGGCCACATTTGCCTACTTGTGTTTTTGAACAATGCAAATTGAAAAGACTCGTCACTCCCTAAAATGTTGTCAGAAAGATTTCAAAGCTTAACACGAACAGAAAGTGAGTTACTAAGGAAAAATACAATAAGAACATTTCACAGTGAAAACAGATTTCACTATATAAATTCATTTTTTTGTAAATATCCACCTTTTTCCTGAGCAACCGATGAGTGCCGCCATGAAGGATTCTGACTTCCGTTTGGGCACTCTCATGTTCCAGTCTCGTTAAAACGGCGTAAAAAGATTGACTGAATTAATTAAACTTAAAGTTTTTCAATATAACTAAATATAAAAATGTGCGCAGGGTTAAGCTGTGCTGCTGTTGGCTGCCACAGTAATAGCAATATGCTTAAGGATTTCTTGTAAAGTACTTGTTTTGCGTACCAGCAACACTGTCCGTGTCCAGCGCTGTTTAAGAAAACGAGCACTTAAGTTAAAATACTGTGTGAAATAATAAAATAATATGTGCTCTTATCATTTTGTGGACCAAATACCACAGACCGCCAGATCGGGAGCTGTATTATGTGCTCTCACCTGTTTCTAATGCAGCTTTTACCTCGCTTGGCCCCGTGTCATCTTCCCACTCATTCAACTACGACAAGTGAGTTACTGCAAAAAGACGGTCATTGCGACACTGTAAAGTGATGAAACCATAGCACCATGTACTCATTAAAATCATTTTCATATGTTTGATGTTATATTATCGGCTCGGAAAATACCTTAATATATCAAGAAACACCAGAGACCGGAAATCCAAAGCATTATTCCAGTCAGGGAAGACTTCCAAGTTCAGAAAAAAAGGTGGATATGGAGCAGTATTAAGCCAGGGGGTGCAAATAGGGCAAAAATGGCAGCGTTTCCTGAAAATGACACCCTCAGTTGAAGGACATTATATGTGCTGAATGTACACAACTAGTTTTGGCTGTTGATATTCCCAGAGGGTCCCACTCAGCCCTTCATAGACGACACAGGTCAGTGTTTATTATGAGAATGTGTGCATGGAATTGAACCTGCATCAGCACATTGCAAAACAATACTGTAACTCGTGCAGAACTCCACTGTCACATCTGAAGAAAGCAAACATGCACAGAAGACCCATAAATGAGACTTTTAGGGAATTAAGATGCATTACACCTGGTAGAATAATTTAATCTTAATGTTCATATGCATATTGATATAAGTAGGCCTAGTGGCAACAGTAAATAAGTCTTTCATAGTACCAGAGTTGTAGTCACAGTAGTTAACTCTCCTGGAAAATACTGAACAGAAACAATTATAAACTATCAAATTAGTTTTTTTTCTGGTTTTATTGACCATTATATGCACGTTCTGAAGGAAATCTCTTTTTTTTTGTTTTTCATCAGACTTAAGACCTTCTCAACAGCCCAGATCCATAAACTCCAGGCTATAATCATCCCAAGCTCACTTGATTGATCTACAGCTTTTAACATAAAGCAATTGCTGTGTATGTGGGATCTTTATTACAGTGCTTGAAAGGCAAGACTGCATTGATATTCCTTAAACATTCTGATTAGGGCTTTGCTCAAAACCCTAAAGCTAAAACACTGAGCTTGTGTAATTAACCTAGTCCAAACAGTTTTAAAATACATGTAAAGTTCCATTTAGAGCATTTCAGCCTGTGAATAATGACATCTGCCACTGAAAATGTAGCTGATACTGATGGTGTCATTATAATATTTACATACATAATTGTGATGGATTGTTGAAATATTATGACAATTTAAAATAAATGTTCTATTGGAACATATTTTAATGTGTAATTTATGCCTGTGATGACAAAGCTGATTTTTCAGCAGTCATTACTCAAGTCGTTACTGTCACATGATCCTTCAGAAATCATTGTAATGTGCTTATTTGCTGCTCAAGAATCATTTATCATTAATTCAAAAGAACAGCCTTTATTTGAAATAGAAATCTTTTATAACATAAATATCTTTACTGTCAGTTTTGATCAATTTAATGGATCCTTGCTGAATAAAAAGTTTTGAACGTTAGTATATTTGCATACTAAATAACGACTGAGCTTTTCTTTCTAACATCTGTTTAACCATATAGCCACAATTAAACTGGAAAGATGTGCTGAGTGTCATGACAATGGCAAAGTGGCTCTGAAGAGACATTTAATGTCTAACTAGATTACAGAATATTTTAACACTAAAGTATTCCTAAAAACTGTTGATTTAATCTCAACATTTCTATCTGAAAAAATATAGTTAAATGATAACATAACAGGACTGGAACCAAACTTTTAATTTGTTGCTTCACATCAACTCCTGGAGATTTAACCAATCCCTAATCTATGGTAGGTTTAAAACAGGTGATTTTCACACAGATGCGACACATGGTGAATTATAGAGTGTGACCTTGACTGCTCTGTCATCTTGTCTATGGCTACACTTAAGAATGTCAAGGCTCACTTATATTAGCTTAGTTAGATTATGAAAACAGCATCAGCCGTATTAACCTTTCAGGACCCTGAATGCATGCATGTGCCTATGAAGTACATGCATTATTCAAAGTCTAAAAGCAAATACAGTACAGTCTACACTTTGCCCTCTATCTGTTCTAATTGGACATGACAGATTAAGGTTTTCCAAGATAAATGGCCTTTTCCCTGCTCCTTTTGGAATATGCTTATCATCAACCCTACACACACACACACACACACACACACACATACACACAATATGTGGGACAATATGACTGTAGTGTTTTGTGTGGTAAAAGTACTGGATGTTCTCGAAAGAGATTACAGTCCCTGCCTTTAAGAGTTATGCATATTCAGGGCTAAAGGGAATAAAACCACATTTAACTGTTACTTTTAATACACTTACAGCATGGACTTGTGGAACGTTGTACGTTGATGTTTTTGTTAGTGGGCATGCTGTTACTTGTGTATTTATATAAATCTGGAATTGAGTGAACAGCTTCCAAAATGTGTTGACAACAGGCAAGATCAGGCATTATATGAGAACTGTGCCATTTTTTTTTCTTTCTTGGTAAGAATAATACTTTATGTAATCTAGGTAAATTAGTTAACTGTTTGTAAGTCTAAAAGAAAGTTTCTAAAAGAAAGTTCAAAAGCTTGGGGTCAGTAAGATGTTTTGCTGAGTAGAAGTTTTGTTTTTTAAACAGAAAAAAAAAAAATCCATTTAAAAAACATAAAACTTCTACTCAGCAAATATGCAAGAAATTGATCAAAAGTGACGGTAAACACTTTTTAAACTTTTTACTCATTCTTGAACCAAAATATAAAATAAGTTCACTTCCAGAACAAAAATTTACAGATAATTTACTTGTCATCCAAGATGTTCATGTTTCTTTCTTCTTAAAGAAATGTTTTTTGAGGAAAACATTTCAGGATTTCTCTCCATATAGTGGACTTCAAGTTTGAACTTCCAAAATGCATCTTCAAAGGGTTCTAAATATTTTCGAAATCTTGTCTAGCTCTGTGTGAACTCTGTGTAAGCTGGACAGTTAGGGTATGTAGAAAAACTCATTTTCTTCTCCAACTTCAAAATCGTCCGACGTCACTGTTTTACCTTTTTTTGTAAAGGACATTTAATCTTCTTTGCACATTCACTTTGTAAACAATGGGTCGGTATTTCTGCAGTGATGCAGGGCAATTTTGAAGTTGGAGGAGAAAATGAGATGGAAGTTGTTCAACATACCCTAACTGCCATGAACCGGAATACACAGAGTTCACGCAGAGCTAGACAAAACGAGCATTTGAAGTTAAAAAGTATAGAAATTATACATTTTTTAGAAGATAACAAACTTCGCTAGATAAGACCCTTCTTCCTCAGCTGGGATAATTTAGAGCCCTTTGAAGCTGAATTTTGGAAGTTCAAACTCGGGGAACTGTAGAAATCCACTATATGGAGAGAAATCCTAAAATGTTTTCTTCAAAAAAAACAATTTCCTTACGACTGAAGACAGACACAAACATCTTGGATAACAAGGGGGGAGTAAATTATCTGCAAATTTTTGTTCTGAAAAGCAATGCTCCTTTAAGCAGCATTGTTTTTAACAATGATAATAAAAATATGTTTCTTGAGCACCAAATTAGCGTATTAGAGTGATTTGTGAGGGGTTTGAACAGTAGTGTTAGATTTTTGTTTATCCAAAACTTGACTGCATCACATAATGACACATGCAGTGGAAAAGTGAACTGTCCTCATCATTGATTAATGCCACTCAGATGTCAGGTCATTACTTTCCTCAGGAACCACAGGCAGTTCCTGGAAAACCACAGAGCAACTACCCTGTAATTATCTAAATAAGACCAAGCCCTCAGTCCAACGCTAATATACGCACATCTGGTTAAATACATAAATGCTTTGTTCCCAGACAATCTCATGAATTTGCAGCCATCATTTTTTACTATTAACGGTGACAGCAAAATGGCCAGGTCTCTTTAAAATGCAAACAGACATGTGCTAATGCACAATAAGAGCCTTCCAGTTATTATGCTCAACTACTTATACTCTACTTGATGATGATAAAATACCCTTGAAACATAATATTAGAGGGATAGTTCACAAAAAAAAAAAAAAAAATTCTGTCGTATGACCTTCATTCATCTTCGGAACATAAATTAAGATATTTTTGATGAAATCTGAGAGCTTTTGTGTCAAAAAGTATCATCATAGCTTCATAAAATGAATGTTGAACCATCAATGTCCTTACTACCTTTCTGGGCCTTGAACGTGGTAGTTGCATTAGTCCACACAGGGTCAGAAAACACTCCGATTTCAGAAAAAAATATCTTAATTCATCTCCTAAGAAGAACGAAGGTCTTACGGGTTTAGAACGACATGAGGGTGAGTAATTAATGACAGAATTTGTATTTTTGGGTGAACTATCCCTTTCAGTGTATGACTCCTGCACCACTAGCATAACCAAACTGGTTGTTTTCAAACTTATTGAAACACTTTCCCATCTGCCATTAGTCATAGTGCCATAAAGCCCTGCTCAAAACTCACTTTATTGGATGAGTTAGAATAATAAAAAGAGTTTTGATGGCATAACAGAGCCTGATCATCTTTTGAAGGGTTTCTCTGGGTTAGAAGCATTTAACACAGGAAAAAAAAAAAAATGCATGCGTCACCTTTAAGATTCTGAAATGATGCAGAATTTCAAGATGTAAACCAAGAGATGAGGAAAACCAGTTATTCTGTAGCATCACTCTGAAGCATAAATGAGTCTCATGGAGTGAAACGTCATGCTTTACATTTGTGTGTGATGTTTAACAACATCAAGGCACTTCTCTCATTTCCACATGACATCAACAAAATCCAGATTCTCATCCCCTCTGTCAGGCTGCACAAAAATGAGGCTTTCTTCCTTTAAAGACGATCTCAAAGCCTGCTTACAGTAGGTGGCTTGTTAAATTGGTTTGCCAAGTGTGAGGAATCTGTGATCAAAGTATGAAAAACAAAGTCACAAAAATATTACATCAAAGAATAATAGCCTGACAAAATGACAGCGGAAAAGGTCATCCAAGGCGGATTAAAAAAGATGCAAATAACGCTGCATGTCTTGTTTACTCAGCTCCCTTTTCCAGTCAATCAAAACTGAATTTGCGAGCAAATCGCATTGTCTTCATTTTCCAACAATGTCATGTTTTGTTATATTGTTTTAGTGTTCACGTCATCCAATGCATGCAGATGAGATGAAGTTTTTCACCAAAAACAAGTGAAAAGGAAAATAAATGTGTCATTATTCAAAAAAGATCACTGATTTAACGCAGAGATTCATCTTTTACATCTAATTATACTCTCAAAGGCTGAAGTCAGATTGCAGTTAACAGTTCATGGTTATAGGGTTCCCTGGCAGTACTTTGCAATTTTGTGACAACTGCAGATTACTTGAGCAAACCAGTGCTTTAAGTGCCATTTGGAAAAACCACAACAATTTAGTTAATCGTTTAATGGTAGAGGAATATGGTACTGGCAGTTCTATGTCCCTTTAACTTCTAAAAAGTCTATTTACATGAACATCTAACAGTTTTCATTTTATCTCCAGTCAAAATCTTATTACGCAATTAAAACAACTATTCAAACAACACAAAAGTATAAATGTCTCTACAAAAAGAGTGACTAATACTGAAATACTACAGTGATTATGAAAGGGGAAAATGTTTCTTTGATAGCAAAAACAGTAATGACGAAGGAAAAGTCAACAAATCACAATTTGAAATATATTTACACAAAATTCACTTTTGTATTTTAGTGTTCTCTCTTGAATGGAGTCCATAGTACATAGTAAAAGAGCAAAAGATGCATGATCATTCATCTCTGGTTTTAAAAAAAGAGGGACATCCTTATCTTCCCTGGAATATTTGTTCTGAATTATTAATGAAAATGTCTGATTTCAGTGATGAGCAGGCGAAGGAGTGCTGGTTTATGACACAGTGTAATTCATTTCTTTGGGATTTTATTGAGGAGAAAGTCCATGCTACCTTCAAACTGTCCTTGGACTGCTGAAAGTGGATACATAGTCAAGGTCCTTTGATATTTTTAAGTTGTGAAAACAAAACAAAAAAAAAAAAATATATAAAAGAACACGCCAAATCCACTTGTTCTGCAAGTAATAGCAACCTCACTTATTCTGGAATACCTCATTTCCTGAACCTGAAAAAAAATCAGGAATGTACATGCGCACATTGTTCGCAAACCTCCGCATGCACACAGAAGCAAGACCGTGTCCAATTTTCCTCCAGATATTCCATGCTATCACAGGGCCAGTGGAAACTTCTGCACGGGTCAATTTTTTATGGATTTGTGAACCCAAAACGCATGGAACTGCAGGCTTAGATAAGTCAAGATAAAAAGATATCCAGCGCTGGGTTTCATTAGTTTGCAACGTCAGGGTAAAAAACTCTTTTGCTCTTATGCACGAAGCAAGAAATATTTCCCTGGGTGAGTCTGTTGGAGGCCAGTGTTGCTGTTTGCCATCTCCCTGGGACTGTTTTAGTCTGAGTCATTTTTACACACACAGCTACACTCCTCATGGTGCTCCAGCGGGACATCCGTTAGAGTCTTTTGCAGCCCCCGACCCCCTGCCCTGTGTTTCAGCATCAGAACCTGCAGAAGAAGAGACAAATGTAGACAGATGGAGATATACACACAGAAATTATTTAAGCACTTCATGTACATCCTCATTTACTAACCATGTGTACACATAAAAAACAAAGAATTTGCACTACATTATTTCTAAATCAAAACAAGTGTGCTAGAAAGTATTAATATTTATGCCACATATATATCAGGGGTGTTTCCTCTGAAGAGGCAAGGGAGGCAGTGTCTCCTCGAAATACTGGATTAAAAAAAAAAAAAAAAAGTAGTACAAAATAAAACAACACCGATATTACAAAATATAACATTAAAAAGTGTATAAATCACTTGTTTTCTTAAACACTGTCCAACAGTGAAACCAGCATAAACCAGCATAAATCTAGAAAACTAAAATAAATATTTTTAAAACAATTGAAAAAAACAACACTTACTTAAAAAAATGTTGTGTTTACCTGCAAGCCGTGTGGCCATTTACAGACAACCGTGAACATGCACATGCATAAATATTAACTTCAAGTAAATTATTAGTTGAAAGAGGTTCAGATGACAAAAGGTTTGGGAATATCTGCATTACATGTAAATAAGAAATAATGTAAATTTGTGCATTTTAATGTGTTTGAAAGACAAAAGCCTTCCAAAGACTTTTGGAAGACATGGTTAAATAACTCACTGAGTGGCAATTCAAATAAAACTTAGTGCATTCATGAGTAGTTGATGCAATGTTGAAACACTCTTAAACCTGAAATGATTTTTGTAAATTCAGTGGTCAAATGCTGTGTAGCCATCTAGACTAGTGACTAGTTTTTCACTGAATGTCCACAAAACTGGACTTTCTGAATGCAGAGGAATTAGAGAGAATCAATAAATTATGAATAATTTATTGCTATTGTGTGAATAATATGTAATTATGCAATCAACAAAAAAAAGTAACTGTAGTCTGATTACAAGTATTTTAACATGTAATTTACTCTAATTACAAGTACTTAATTTTTGGAATCGGATTACGTAAACCAGATTAAATATAATTAGCTACTACCCAGCTCTGCAAATCACACTCTTACAGTAGATATAACCACTTTGTTGGATCAAAATAAGATGTAAATGGCATGATCAGTGGGAGTTTTTAGTGAGTAATCAGCTTGGTGAAACAAAGTAAATCTCAGTGTCTATGACCAATATTTACTGAGCTACAATGACTGATGATCCGAAAAACTCAAAAATAGTTAAAAGTTATCTATTAAAAAGAATAGCTGAACATTAGTTCACAAATGAAATATACTGTTTAAATTGTTACTGCCTTGAGTTATTTTAATAAATGTAAAATGCTTAAAAACACTAATTTGATGAGACTCATACATCATAGTTTAATAAACAGAACACTGATTACACTGTTAATGTAATAGAATTTTTTTTTTTTCCTTTTTCTTTTTCTGATATTTATTTAGCCAAGAAAATGTGATTGGGACACCAATATACATTTGATAAAAAAAAAAAAATGGTTAGCAAATGGTTAGCGTTAGAAATGAACTGCCACTACAGACAATATATCAATATAGTGTTACACCTCACTGATGTGGCATAGTTTCTATGCATATAAGAACACTTGCACACAGTTATTGAAAGAAACCTATTATATGAAATATGTTAGTGTAACAGAAGGCCTTCTGTTTTTTTGCTATATACCTCATGGTATTTTTTGGCCACTTTGGTGGGCGAGCACTGGCAATCATAGCAGTTGTGAGAGCAGCATGCACAGTTCCCTCCACAGCGCTTCACCAGCAGGCAGCTGGGCCAGAAGATGGCGTCCGTCCTTTTCAGCTCCTCACGCAATGAGACGGAAAAGTTCCGTGGAGTGCAACTGTAAAGCCGGACCTCCTCACGAAGCAGGTTCAGGTCCACCACTCCTACTTAAACAAAAATAGACAGCAGTTTTAAAAACAAAAACAAAACATCCAGTATTTCTATTGACTCTTTGTATTTGTAAATACAGGATTTTTACCTCTGGCTTTCTTTTGGTGAAAAAACGACTTGCCCAAAACCTGCCAGGTAGGCTTGTAGAGGTCATCAATGTCCACCTGCCAGCGATCCGGCTCCAGGTATTTCATCACTTCCTCCATCGTGCTGAATCCAGCTACAGCTTCACTCAAAACATCCACACTCTGCATCCATGCAGGCATCGCTGCAGGGGCCTCAGGCTCCGGCTGCCTCTGAAAACACACACAAAAAAAAAGAAAAATCAGTGGTACTTAAGCCACTCCATACAGGCCATTTCATTTTTAACAGGCGATTAAAAAGCATTACGCAGAAGCCTGATTTATTTTTAGTTTAATTATTGTTTAATGCTTCATTTTCTTCACACATTACAGCTAATTATGTGAAATTAAAAGGTAAATATCAATTAAGTGCAGATTGTGATTGTGCATAATTAAGGCGTAACTGAAATTAATGTATTATTAGTACCTAAAATGCAGAAAATGCTAGATGTAAAATTAGCCATTAAGACAAAAGATTTATTTCCCCCAAATAATATATAATTCTAGAATAAAAGTAACTTCTAAATTATTATAAATACATAATTTGAAAAAAAAAAAAAAAAAAAGTTTTTCTCCTCCCAAAAATAATATACATGTGACCCTGGACCACAAAACCAGTCTTAAGTCGCTGAGGTATATTTGTAACAATAGGCAAAAATACATTATATGGGTCAAAATTATAGATTTTTCTTTTATGCCAAAAATCATTACTAAATTAAAGATCATGTTCCATGAAGATATTTTGTAAAATTCCTACTGTAAATATATCAAAACTTAATTTTTGATTAATAATATGCATTATGAAGAACTTAATTAGGTGAACTTTAAAGCAGATTTCCTCAATATTTTGATGTTTTTGCACCCTCAGGTTCCACATATTCAAATAGCTGTATCTCGGCCAAATATTGTCCTATCCTAACAAACCAAACATCAATGAAAAACTTATTTATTAAGCTTTCAGATGATATATAAATCTCAATTTTGAAAATTTGACCCTTATGACTGGTTTTGTGGTCCAGGGTCACATATTAGAATATATGACCTTGGAACATAAAACCAGTCGTAAGTGTCAATTTTTCAAAATTGAGGTTTATACATAAATAAGCTTTCCATTTATGTATGGTTTGTTAGAACAGAACAATATGTGGCCGAGGTACAACTATTTGAAAATCTGGAATCTGAGGGTGCAAAAAAAAAACAAAAAAACAAAAAAAACAAAAAAAACAAAAACAAAAATCACCCAAATAAAGTTCTTAGCAATGCATTTTACCAATCAAAAATTTTTGGCATAAAAGAAAAATCTATCATTTTGACTCACCCAATGTATTTTTGGCTATTGCTACAAACATACCCATGCTACTTAAGAGGGTCACATATAATCTTTTAATCTTTTTTTTTTTTTTTTTTTACATAAATGATTTAAAATACATAATATATATATATATATAAATAAATCAACACACTCAGCAGTTTTCTCCTCAATAAAGCATCAGAGAACATCAAATGAGCTTTTGTATTACTAAATTACCATTTAATGGGAATAATTTTGCTAGATGAGCTCATGTTTGACATTGGCTTATCCACAAAATCAATTAACCAGTCCCAAAACAGCTTCACCTTGTTTGAACTCGAACGCACAATTAAAAGTGTATGCCAGGGCAGCAACATTGATACCTATGGTGTTGGGCAACCTGCAGGAAGCCACATTTCTGCACTCGGTTCAACTCTGCTCCAGTGCCTCAGGTGCTGTGGGATCTGTCAACATGTCCTTTTTCCAGCAGCTTAATTCAGGCATACTAACATAATCCCCCTATGAATGACACGTCCAATGCCATGCTCTAAAACCGGGTAACAAGTGAGGAGTGAGTTGGCATGGTTACCATTGTGTAAAGGACAAGGTGTCAACGGAAGGCCTGTGATTTCTGTGATTTCTACAATGATAAAAAAAAAAGCATCACTACCGTGAACAAAGCGGTAAATGAGGTCACCAAGACAGACTGATTGAGGGCATCTGAGTCAAGCACTGGAAATAATACAGTGCCAACCTGTCTATCAGTACGAGAACACTATATTTAGACATTAAGTAATGAAAACATCTTTTCAGTATTTCTTACTTTGATGTCACTAAAGTATTTTATTGAAAGAAACCCAACTATTACTTACATGCATTTTAAAAAAAAGAACATGATGAGTGAAAGGACCAGATATCTCAAAATAACACAAAGACAACATGTGTTTCATTGCCTTGTCTTCATTACTACGTGCAAAAACAAAGACTGCGATCAGCTTAGCCAGATTTTCAAATGTATGACTCTTATAAGCCACTTATTTTATAGCCATTTGAATTGTTCAAAAGGATTCAGGAACCCCCAAGTGACCCGTTTGAATCTTTCTAATGAACGCTTTAGTGAATTATCATCTGACTTGCTGAACAGCAAGTCACTATAACTTTCACTCAAGCCTGATGTGAACTAAAATTATAGCGTTGTGTACTTTGTACGTTGTATCTTAAGTCATAATTTCTGGAGATGTAAATTGGCTGCACACATCAAAATGTTTTTAATCTTTTTTTTGTTGTAAGCTCTCAAGAGCAGTTGCCATTACCTTCTGAAAGCCTGTACTTTCAGCTGTCCTTCAGCACAGAATGCTGGCTTCCAGTTTTGGCATTGGTCAGCAGTGGGGAATGGAAACCATTAACAGCTTGTGAATGTGAGGCACTCTTTCAATCTGTCAATTAAAGATCCTCTGAGCCCTGGACTATAAAGCCACAGCCAAGCATCCCTACCGAAGTGGACGTAACAGCGCTTGTGCAACTTCGCTCACAAGATAATACAAAAGAAATTCAGGAGAATTTCAGACATAAAACGTGGAGTCATGCATTCAAATTCAACATATTAAAAGAAACAAATGACAACTGAAAACTTCCCCATACTTTAAATTTCTACTATGCAGGTACAAAGTGACTTTAAAATGAAATGCAATATTCACAGTCAGACATACATTAATTTATTAAACCTTAAAAAAAAAACACCTTTTAAATATAAAACTTAAAATATGTTTTTTATTAAATAAATAGGACTAAAAAAAAAAAAAAAAAAAAAAAAAAAAAACAACAGTCTAACTTTAAGGGATAGTGCTTCCAAAAATTTAAATTAACCTACGTTTTACTCACCCATGCCATTCTATACGTATATACCTTTGAATACAATCCAGCGTTATAATGGCAGTGAATGGGTGTTGATTTTTTGAAGTCCAATAAAGTGCATCCATCCATCATAAAAAGTACTCCACACAGCTCTGGAGGTTAATAACGGCCATCTGAAGCAATCTGATGTGTTTATGTAAGAAAAACATTAACATTTAAAACTTTATAAATGGTAATCTTTAGCTTTCGCTAACTGTCATACGCATAGTGTAAGCTCCAGTAAGAATATGCTAGTCTCACGAGAACCAAGTTTTGTTTACAGCAAAGGAAAACGAGTTTCCTCTTGGCTTATATTGATATCCTGCGACATTTTTCTTTACAAATCCTCAATTTGTACTTTTAAAGCAGAAGTCCACTTCCAGAACAACAATTCACAAATAATTTACTCTCCCCCTTGTCACCCAAGATGTTTATGTCTTTCTGTCTTCAGTCAAGAGGAAATTATGGTTTTTGAGGAAAGCATTTCAGGATTTTTCTCCGTATAATGGACTTCATTGGTGCCCCGATTTTGAACTTCCAAAATGTAGTTGAAATGCAGCTTCAAAGGGCTCTAAATGATCCCAGCTGAGGAAGAAGGGTCTTATTTAGCGAAACGATCAAGAACAAAATCAGCATCACGTGACAGCCCCATAAGATGAACAAACGACGTGAAAAAACGGAAGACTTGAAACAGGTGAACTAATTCCAGTACAGAACCTAATAGGATGTTGCGCATGCATGACTGAACGAATCACTCCCCGAGACGACTCGTTCTTCCTGAGTCACATTAAAGATTCGTTCAAAATGAACGAATTGTTCAAGAACGACCCGTGGACGCGCATCCCAGAGCTAGTGCTACACGAGCTTTTGTGTTTAAAAAGTATACAAATTTTTATTTTTTCAAAAACAATGACCGATCGCTTCGCTAGATAAGACCCTTCTTCCTCAGCTGGGATCATTTAGAGCCCTTTGAAGCTGCATTTAAACCACGTTTTGGAAGTTCAAATTCAGGGCACCAAAGTCCATTATATGCAGAAAAATCTTGAAATGTTTTCCTTAAAAACCCCAATTTCTTTACGACTGAAGACAGAAAGACATGAACATCTTGGATGACAAGGGTGTGAGTAAATTATTTGTAAATTGTTGTTCTGGAAGTGGACTTCTCCTTTAATTAGTGACCGGTGTTTTGTTTTGCTCTTTCCACTGTGTTTCTGCCACGCTGGCTTTTGTCAACACAAGTACGACAGTTAGTGAAGCTAGAGATTACGGTTTATTTAAGTTTTAAAATATGGATTCTTTACTTACACAAATACATTCACTTCAGAAGGCCCTTATTTATCCCCTGGAGCTGTGTGGAGTATATTTTATAATGTATGGATGCACTTTATTGGATTTAAAAAACAATCAACACCCATTCACTGCCATTATAAAGCTTGGAAGAGCCAGGACATTGTTTAATAACTCAGATTGTATTTGTATGAAGGACACCTAGGAAGACTTGATGGAGAGTAAATCATGGGGTAATTTTCATGTTTGGGTGAACTATCCCTTTAAGTAAACTGTCTGGCTGTAAATAGTGCATTTCTACAAATTGTCAAATCAAATACTGAGTGAGCGCATAAATAAATAAATTAAAACACACACTTTGTGTGTACTTTAAAGTGACTGAAGAAATGATTATTTGTAAGCATTTGTCAGTGCATTTATAATATGCCAATATAGTACATTGCAAATCACATTAACACTTAAGGTGCTTCCTCCTACATATTCCTCTTATGTCATCATTATTCATAGCAGATGCATTGATTAAAGCTAAAACATTATCTGCAAGATAATGGCCTCATTTATGTCCTGTAGTCTGTCAGCATGATGTTTCAAATTGTTTGCAGGTTGTACAATGGCTTAGCAGATGGACATGAGCGCACAGATTCAGATGTCTGCCAGTAGCTTGTCAGAACACACATGAGAGCAGTCAGCTCTGTAGAAAACCAAATAACAGTGCAGAGGTCTCACTCAAAAATGTGGGTGATTCACTGTGGACGTATTTTGGTGAAGGCCAAGCTTGGTGGCATGCCAATCATACACAGTGGTTGTAAGAAAAGGAGAAGAGAAATGAAGCGACTGGAGTTTTTTTTCACACATCTAACTGAATTTTGAATAGGCATTGTGTTTGAAATGATACGCCTTATGTAATTCAGTAATCCTTGTGGTTGTCCTGAACTAATGCTACTGAGAAGGAAAGAAGGTCCGGCCAACAAAACCGCCATCTACAATTACTTTAAAAACAAGTAGCAACAACAAAAGCTTCTTCGACACAAGAGCATACTGCATTCACTCTGCATACAAACCTTGTTCTTTTGAAGAAAAGCTGTTCCTAATTTAAAATGCTTATAAAAAACCTGTCCTGAACTTAGTTTGGCCTCCGCAACCATGTCCCACTTTTGGTGCCTATGAAACCTGTTACTCCGTTTGGAAAGAAACATCCCTTGCCTTTGTTCTAGCCTATTTTGGTAAATTTAATGGCTGTAAAGATTGCACAAAGCCAGTGGAAATCAGCAAGCACACGCAAAAGGCATATTTCAGGTTGATTCAAGGAGGAAAACATCTATGAAATCCAGCTGGGAGCTAAAAGCAGCAGTCTAGTTCCTCAGACTTTCGTGAGAATCACAAAATTCTACTTATTTCCAGAGCTAGGTGCTGTTTTAATGACCTCTTCCCTCAAACCCTTACCAGCTCCCAAAGTCTCTTCCTGAGAATTGCAGCTGGGCCTCATTTTCCTCCTCCTTTCTGTGGTAGTGGTAAAGGGGAGTGATTGCTTGTTTAAACAGAGAGTGCAGGGTGCCCCCGTGATCCCAGGGTTTCCAGTAGCTGAGGTTGACCACAGAGAAACAGAATTTGGCTGTTCCAACATGGCAGCCCGCTGCCATCGTGTACAAAGCCGACAGCCAGTCAGCTAGGCCGCTCATTTCCCCTAGTTGCATCATAAGAGGGAATTAATGCAGGACTTTCAACCAGAAGATCTGAAGCATTCATTAAGATTAACCTCAATGGACAGGAAAATAAATAATAAAAAAAGAGCTATAAACACAGGTACGATAAACACTGTAATAACATCGTTAGGTGTTTTATGAGAAGTGCACTAGATTTGTGAACAGTCAGGTGAATTAGCAGTTCCACAATGAACAGTTTTACCCAACAAACAATGTTACAACATCCATTAATGTGTGGCTGCATGCCAAATAAACTGAGAATGCTGATCTCTGCAATTGCTTGATCTTATCCACTTTATGTGTTTGCGTAGATGGGTTTTATTGATATTCCATCCAGGGTTTATAGTTAGAAATGTTCTGCTCTTTTCCCTGAAATTCCCTTGTCAAGGCCTTGCAAATATAAATCACTCACTAAAATATAAAAGCAGCTATATACTTTTCAACAGCTATATATAGTTCCATTTATACATTCGTGTAATACATTAAATACTATCTGTGATATTACAGACAACAAGTTGACTATAGTTGTCTTTGTACTACAACCAAAACAAATGATGAAACTATTATCTGAAAGATGTGTGCTTTAACTAATAAAATGTTTCTCCACCCAATATTTGAATGATAAATTAAATATTTTTATTAGGGATGTGCCCAAATAGTGGCAAAAATGAATAATCCATTCTACGCCACTAAAGAGACATAGTTAGCCGCTTTTTTTTGGTTTAGTGAAAGTTGTTTATGAGTCCCTTGTTTGCCCTGAACAGGTAAACTGTCTGCTGTTCTTCAAAAATCCTTCAGGTCCCACAAATTCTTTGGTTTTCCAGCATTTGTGTGTATTTGAATTTTTTAATTTGAAGATCAGGGTAAATTTAACTTGTAAGTTAAACATGCAAGTATCTTCAAGTTCAAGTTTCAAGTTTGTTTTATTTGTATAGCACATTTACAAACAGCATGCACGGCTGACCAAAGTGCTGAACAGATGAAGACATAGAACACAAATATCAAACCACAGATACGAACCATAAACTCACAAAGAATTAAAAGCCAAAGAAATGAAATAAGTTTTAAAAGATTATTTAAAAACAGTTAAAGACTGTGCTGATCTAATATAGGCTGGGAGGCTATTCCACAGCCTAGGGCCAGCAACTGCAAAAGCTCTATCCCCTCTATGCTTTAACCTTGATCTGGGGAAAGAGAGAAGTCTTTGATTACCAGACCTCAAATTCTGTGTAGGATTGTATGGATAAAGTTGATCAGACAGATAGCTTGGTGCCAGATTGTTTATAGATTTAAAAACAAAGAAGAATTTTAAACTCAATTCTAAAATGTACATGTAACCAATGCAATGATTTCAGAACTGGAGTGACGTGATCAAATTTACATTGCCCTTTGAGGAATTTAGCAGCTGCATTTTGTACTAACTGAAGTCGAGCAATGGAAGATTTAGAAATGCCAAAATAAAGAGAGTTGCAGTAATCCAAGCGAGATGTACTAAGCGCATGGATGGCAATCTCTAAAGTTTTCACAGAAAGAAAAGATTTAATTTTGGAAAGGAGGCGTAGCTGAAAAAAGCAGGAACTAACAACCGCATTTATCTGCTTATCAAATTGTAGATTCTGATCCCAGAAAACACCTAGATTCTTAATGCAGGAAGAAGTAAAAGGAGCAAGATAGTCCAAATCAATACTTCTGCTCCCTGGATTCTGACTAGGGCCAAAGACTATAAATCAATGACTGTAAGTATCTTCTGTACCTTCTGAAGGGCAGTACTAAATGGAAAAAAAATATATATATTTGAGGAAAATAAAAAAAATGTACACATCTTCATTTTTTTCAAAAGTTTTCACCCCCTGGCTCTTAATGCATTGTTTCTCCTTCTGGAGGATAAGTGAGCGTTTGAACCTTCTGTAATAGTTGCATACGAGTCCCTCAGTTGTCCTCAGTGTGAAAAGATGGATTTCAAGATCATACAGTCATTGTTGGAAAGGGTTCAAATACACAAAAATGCTGAGAAACCAAATAATTTGTGGGTCCTGAAGGATTTTTCTGAAGAACAGCAGGTAGTTTAACTGTTCAGGACAAACAACTTTCATTCAGAGAACATCACAGTATTAGGAATCAGTGTTATTAAACTTTTGAACGGGGTAATTTTTATGAATTTAACTTTTTTTTTTTCTCTTATGGACTATATGTAAACGTCTTTTATGTGAAATGTCTTATTCAGGTTAGTTCTAAATAAAAAAAACAACACTCATTTTGTATGATCCCTCTTATTTTGGTAAAACAGTTAACATTTTGCAGATTCTGCAAGGTGTATAGAAACTTTTGACCTCGACTGTACGTGTGATTGCAAAAAGTGAGAACGTATTCAAGTGATTTCAATGCCCCACATATTAATATCGTCTCCCTGATGCCCGCAATTTATAGACAGTATAATTACCCAACAATATAACTGCGAGAGAAAGCACTGAAATTTTTTCCTAATTATTCCCATTACATGTAATTTCCTTTCTGAACACAGTATACTTTGTCTTCAGCGACAAACATCACCACAAAAATGAGATTCATTTTAAATATTGCTCACATTTACTACAACTACTGCTTTCTTACCTACTACACAAGCAAAATAAAGGAGGTCACAATTTCTTCTGTCAAAAAAGACCCAAATAAGACAGAGTGTGTAGGGAATCTAAGGAAGTTTTCTGCTAAATTGCAGTTTAGTGTCATTAACACCACTGCTGTCTTTAAACAATTCAGTTGACAGTAGGTGGTGCATGATGTGCAAATTAAACTAGGTATTAAGACATGCCACCAGAGAGAAGCTGAATTTAACGGCAGAGAAGATTAACACATAAGCTAACTAAAGGCTCTGTTGAGCATTTAAATGCTAGAAAAGAGATTTCTTCACTAAGAATTGTAATTCCGTGCACATTTTTTGTTTGACATACTTTGAAATTGTATTTTCGTGTTGTGCCTGGCATTTAACATCTTATGGTATCATGCATATGCTTGCATAACTGTAAGCTGAAATAGCACACAATCATAACATTTGTAGGACTGTCAAGCAATGTTTCATTAAAATGCAAAAGACTTATTTTTGGTTTGTTAAAGACCTGCTGTCACACATTCTCTGACATTTTATGATAACAATTTTGATGCTCAACACTGAAGATGTAACTCCCATCCTCAATTCTCCTGAATACAAATGCTTTGGTGAGCAAGAAAACAAACACTGTGCACTGTGAGTCAGGGCTGGAGGAGGCCCTGTTGGAATTGTAGGTTCCAGCTCAACATCCTCCTCCACAAACACTATAAATAGAGCTTGATTCAGCCACACCTTCTCTGATGCGAACTCGCTGTCCAGAAACCAGCCATAACACACCACCTCCTCTGCAATAATAGAGAACCGCTCAAAGAAAAACACACCACCTAATATAAAGAGTAGAGATTGTACTCATCTATCATTCTACATCCAAATATAATTCATTTTATATCTGAAAGCCAAAAACGAATGTCATCCAGGGAAAAATCCCTAACAAAAAAAAAAAGAATAAATTCCATGCAACTGATTGTACCATTGTTTAGAAGATCTCCTTAAAGCCAAACCGATGTTTCTTAACTCTTGTCAGATTTGGAGCCAGAGATGAACTAAAACAATTTCATGCATTTCCACCACAGAAAAGGCCTGAAAAGTGGCTCTTTACTGGTCAGCTGCTCAGTGGCTAGGAAGTTTGGATAATGTCCAGACCACAAAATGTTTTCAAAACGACAACTCAGTCTTGCAGAAAGGAAACAAAACAAAAATTGATCATTCTAAACTAAACAGTCCCAATTCTAAATAAAAGAAATTCACTACTGTTCAAATGTTTGAGGTTAGTACGATTTTTAAAAGTATATTGAAAGAAGTCTCTTATGCTCACCAAAGCTGCATTTATTTGATCAAAATACTTTTAAACAGTAATATTGTAAAATATTAAAAAATATATATTTTTTAAATATATATTTTAAAATGCTATTTATTCCTGTAAAAGCAAAGCTGGATTTTTTTTGATGAATAAAAAAAAATCTAAAAGATCAACATTTATTTGAAATAGCATTCTTTTGTAACAGTGTAAGTCTTTACTGTGACTGATTAATTTAATGTATCCAGTAGTGTATAACTACTTTTAGTACGATTGATTATTAAAATGTCCTCAAAACTCCCTAAGACGGTGAATGGCAATATTTTTGTTGGGAGGTAATGTAATAGTACAGTTACATCATTGTTCAGCGCTTAAATAAACGGAAATGCTGGCCAAGTCAGAAAATGATTGACACTTTCAATAAAAAAGCAGTACAAGATCACAAGGAAATGGCATATGGAAATGCCACATGTTTTTTTTTTCTTTAAAAAGAAAATTCACAATCACATTTGTCCCATCTAGTTTTGGTGGCCTAACTTACCACAATCAACACCAAAATAATTAAGTTTTAGCAGAACAGATACAGCCATTATCTACCAGG
The DNA here is from genome assembly GCF_022985175.1 of Labeo rohita. Taxonomy (NCBI): domain Eukaryota; kingdom Metazoa; phylum Chordata; class Actinopteri; order Cypriniformes; family Cyprinidae; genus Labeo; species Labeo rohita. The sequence continues at coordinate 10,777,729 of NC_066882.1, forward strand.
AGATAAAGCACACCTTTGTTCACCGGAAAACAATGAGAGCAATTTTCGAGCAACGTAGCAAAGCGTTCAGACACGCTCTGAAGCCTCAGTAAACAAATGCAAGGGAAAGTGGAGTCATAAAACTTTGACAGGCATCACACATCAAAGCCAAGCATGTCTATTAAATCATTTCAGGGGAATAATCCTTTTCAAATGTGCCGTGTGACGCCTGTCAGGGTGTAAATTAAAGGGAGGAAACTGAACCATGGCCAAGGTGGAAAACACCGTAGCCCGCCCCACTGTGGTTTTCACCACCACAAGAAGTGAAACATTGAGGAGAAGGTCTCTGAGGTAGGAATATGATTATAACTTGAAATTTCCAACTTAGTAAGTGCCATTTAAGGTTGCCAGGTCATTTTAGAGAAAGGGATGGTGATTACAGCAACAGATGCATTGTAATAAAACGGGAGTATGTTTTAGTTCTCAGGTTTTCTTTTTCTGGCCCTTTTTTAAGTGTCTCTTTTCAGCAAGGCTTACTGTATTTCTCATAAACATCTAATTATCCTTTGCACACTAATATTAAAATTCATCAGATGGGGAAATAATAAGGGCCATTAGGGATTAACAAAAAGTTTTCAGCAAAAACACAACCAGCCCTCTCAGTAAATGTTGCATTAGGGAGGAAGAACATGGCGCATGAGTCACTTCTTACCTGCTGAAGCAAAGAGTAGCGGATGCAGAATCCTGGGTCAGAGGGAAAATATTCGTCGGAGACGAAGCGGATCAGGATCTGGTTTCCCTTAGACACCTGGGGCCCTGGAACCATCTCTGAGCCACACCAGCGACCCAACACCACGTCTCCGACAGGCTCCTCCACCTCCACGTAATCATACCTACAACAGCAAAGTACATCAAGAACATCATCAATCACTAGCCTTCATGTCTGTTTACATTCATCTTGGATGATTTCATCATCAGTGGTTGGGAAAGACAGATCAGCACTTGCGGCCTTTTAGGAGCGTATTTCAAGAGAAAGGCTCTCTGACTGTGTGACAACAAGCAATTATAAACAATAAAACACAAAAAGCTAATTGTTTGAGTCAGGAGCCTATATCAACAGTCATTTGGATTGGATACATGCCATTAGTTGTTGATGTGAAACAATCCAGAGGAGCATTTACAAATGTGGTTTAACTGATTGGATGTCAAAACATTTTGAACGCTGTTTACATCTGAATTTAGCGCTGTCTCGTTGGAATTGGATTATCTTAATCATCTACACTATCGTTCAAAAGTTCAGGATCAGTGAGATTTTTTTCCCCAAGAAAATTTACACACTCAGAATGTAGGCATTAAAGGAGACCTACTATGTCCATTTTACAATATGTAATACAAGTCTCAGGTGTCCCCAGAATGTCTCTGTGAAGTTTCAGCTCAAAATACCCCACAGGTCATTTATAGTATCATTTTGAAAATGCCTGTTTTGAGTCGTTTTCGTACGCATCTCCTTAAATGCAAATGAGCTGATGCTCCCCGCCCCCTTTTACAGAATAGAGCTGTACCTTTACAGCTTGTACCTCAGATATTTTGCCAAAAAAACAACCGTTTGGTTTTGATTATCATGTCTATTGCGCTAAAATCTTGCATTTTAAAGCCATATCAGTTTAAACTTCTGATTTTCTGAGTGCACACATCTGAAGTGCACACACACAGAAAGTGACTGTCACACAGCATGCCAGTACTCTTTCATGTCTTATTGCACTTAAACTGTCAAATACACACAAGTTTATGTTAAAACACATAAGTAACAAAAAAAAAAAAAAATTATAATAAATCACACGTTTACATTAAATCTGTGTGGCGGCAGCTCAATATACAGTAAATAAAATCAATAAATCCACTGTTCTCTTGTCTTCTCTGTGACTGGGACTCTAAGGCCGCATGTCCACAAAAGCGGTTTTCCCCATGGCTGGCGTATTTTATTCTGTTGTTCTCAATGGGAGTGTCACGTTTTTTTAAAAAACTCGGCTGCGTGCCGAGCATTGAGCGTCTTTTCGCGTTAAGCGCTAAGCGTTCGGGCGTTTTTTTTACTTGCCGCCGAGAGTTGAAGTATGTTCAACTTTGTGTAAAACCAGGGTTGCCAGGTTTTCACAACAAAACCTGCCCAATTGCTACTCAAAACTAGCCCAATCACATTTTGAGATCGCGTTCTGGGGGGTAAAATGCACGTTTTTTTGGCGAGGTTCCCCTGATAAATTCGCATTCCAGGTGCTAAATATCACGTTATTGGGGTCGCTTCAACCCGTGGACATGAAAAACAACTCACAAAGGTGTTAAAGTAACTTAATTGCACAGGAAAACCAAGGACTTGGCAACACTAAGTAAAATGCTGTGCTCATCACATGTCTTTTCTAGTTAGCTAACCTATCAAAGTGGAGGAGGGGACGGGACTACTAATCACCCTGCTCGTACTACGACCAAGCGGCAACCTCCCGCTCTCTCTATTGACACCAACACGGAAGTGACAAACTCTAATTCATCGACTGGCCGCTAGAGACTGGCTCCAAAAGGGAGTCAATCCCATAGGCGCCCCATGTTAAAATGTCCAACTTTACAGCAGAAAAAAATATATTTACAGCCTGGTACAAAAAGTAGTTTTGGTCTATATAGGTAATTTTGCCCTTCATGTCAACTGTGAGAGAGTGATTTTTTTATAACTCATATGTTTAAATTATATTAAGCCTTAAAGTTCTGCATAATTTAGGGCGTGGCCTCTTGAGTGACAGGTGGATATGTGCAGATTAAGGGGCGGTAATATTATAATAAAATCCCTTTCTACATCACGGGAGAGCGAAATCTGAGCGGCTTCTTTTTTTCACAAGACCGGCTTACCAAATTACCAAGTTACTGGGTTGTTCTTTTTCATGTTTTCTGGATTGATGGAGGCACTGGGGACCTGATTATACCACTTAAAGATGGAAAGAGTCAAATTTTCATGATACGTCACCTTTAAAATCATGCACCTTTAGAATCATGTGAGGGTCATTTTTGACACCTTCATATGATCGCTTTTTGAAGGCAGCTTAGATGTACACACAAATGCTGCTTGCAAAGTCACTAACTGATAGGGCAGCGAGGCAAGAATTCAGCTGCCTAAGCTTTCGAATGTAGTCCCTATCAGAAGTACAGGCTCATGACAGGAGCCCAGAGGAGCAGCAGCATGTGACAATGCGCACCTGATGCTAATAGTGCCTCATCACTATTGCCATAAATCCAGCATCATGTCCTTCCTGTTGGCCACCAGCTCCTGTCACATGCATGGACGTGGGGAAACAACTAGCTTGAGATGATCTGAGGGGAGGCTAATGCTGTTGTGTCACAATTTCTCACTGTCCCCTGATCACTATCAGCTCTAAAACATCTAAGTGTAGGTCTAATGCTTTGAGGGCCTCCACAGGGAACTATGGCAATGAAGCTATTTACGGACACACTATTAAACACAGACATTCAAACAAAGCCAGTGAGGAAAGATGGGAAAAGTAGAGAGAGAGAAAAAGGATACTGAGAGAAAAACGGAGCTAAAGCGCTTGGGAGAAAGTGAAGAGTGAATAAGATTAAAGGAGGGCTACAGACATGTAAGCTCATAAATTATATTTATCTGTATTTGATCTCAAGCTAATATGCTAACGCATTAGGCTTTTCATAAGCTACAATAGCCGTGACCTAGAAATCCATTCTCACAAGCATTTAATGAACTGAATAAGCTACGAAGCGAAGCACGGCTAAATGTATTATCTCAATCACCTTTATGGCATTGGCGTCCACAGAGAACATGAGAGCTAAATCCATCTATTATTATGACGTCTAAAAACATATTAGATTCTGGGACTACTCAGGTATCCCAAATCGGCACGCAGCAACTGAAGAATTGTTTTGTACTACACCTGCTTCAGGGAAATCACATTTAATAAAATGATATAAAATTAAGTTTACTCCAAAAACACCATTTAATTGATGATGCTGTAACTTTTTAATACACATACACACTGTACCTCTATACAAAAGTACCTATACAGCAAAAATCATGTAGTGACACATTGGGAAACTGAAGTCTAAGAATAAACAGCACTTTTTGAAATAATAACCTTGTTTATTTAAACTGTCTATAAACTAACTGTTTTAGCACCCTGTTTACTTAAGGAATCATGGCAAAATATCTAAAACTGAAAAATTGTACAAAAAGCTTTTGCACTGAAATACCAGATCCTGAAGTGGCGCAACTTAAGTGAAGTGAACTCACCCCTTATGTCTCTCGTGGCCTTCTTTCAGGCCTTAAATTACAGTCTTTGATGCAACTTGGCCTGAACGCAGTGGCCTGAGCATTTTTTTTAATAAAGGAAAGAAAAAAAAAAAAAACAGCAGTGTTGAAGTTGTGTTATTCCTGCCTGCATGGCCTCAATGCCCCTGCAGTGTTCAATAAAGGCTGGTTTCAGTGGCCGCAGCCAAAGCCTGGTACTAATTATTTGATTGGACAGGAATACTTTCCCGTTCCCTCCACGTGCCAGCACAGCCGTTTGGCTTTCTGAAATCATTGTTTACGCTCTACCCAGCCTGACACTAACGCTTCAAACCACATTCAGTAAAAACAACACAGGTCGTCACGCACTGCACTAAAACGAAGACACACTCGCTGGTTAAACGGACACTGAATCCCTGATTTTCGAACACATCCAGCTTTGATTTTCACTAAGCCAATACACAGAGCAAAAGGCCTGAGGGCTGAAAGCTCTCTGATGAATCTGTGTAGATAGATACACCTGTAGATGTATAAGAAAAATCAGTGCTATTCAGTCTACGTCAGTATAAACATTTTGTGCACACAACATAAAACATATACATATGTAAACTGCAATTAGCCAAAATTAAATGTTGTCATCATCACGCATTAGCAAATGAATACAACATACTATCGATGTTTCATTTTGTCTGTGTCTGTTTTACCTCAGAAGACCACAAAGCAGAGGGGTTCGTCTCATCTCAGCGACACTTAAGGCAGATGGCTCATCAATAATGTAATGTGATTTTACTATTACCAGGTTTACATGCATACATTCACTCCACAGAAGCCAAAGTAGGACAGAAGCATGAAAGAGACGCAGCTATCTTTTAGAAAATATGGCACGGCATCAAAAAACAAACACTGGGTTGTCTTGAGTGCTTTTAATACCAGAATGTTTAAACAGAATGCTTAAAAACAAGCTGCAATGAGATTTCAGCTATTAGTGTTGCAAATCAACCATAATGCTATAGATTATGGCAAAAGATACTGATAACAATAATATTACAATTTAAAAATATTTATTAAAGTACTGTAAAACGATTAATTGCGATGACATACATAATATATGTATGTGTACTGTGTATATTTTTTATGTATATGTGATCCTGGACCACAAAACCAGTCTTAAAGGTTGCTAAAAAAGACCTACAAAGTTACAAATCTCAAAGTCCACTCCAAAGGGAGATATTTCGGTTTAAAAAAAATTCTCTTTCCAAGAACTACAGCGAATGGCTCCTTTGGACTACAGTGTTTGTTTTCCGCATGCAATGATGTCACAACGCAGTCCATTAGAATGTCATTAAATTAAATCCCACCTAAGGAAATTCGAATTGTTGGGGGGTGGTATAGGGACGAGGTGGGGGACTAGCTCCCTTTAGCGTCATCTTTAGCGATGCAGTGCGGAGAACCGCTTCAACAATCCGCAGCGCTTTCTAGTACACCCCCAAAATAAAATCAAGACTTTGGAAAAGAGCGTAATAGGACCCCTTTAAGTAGCATGGGCATATTTGTAGCAACAACCACATTACATTGTATGGGTCAAAATGATTGATTTTTCTTTTATGCCAAAAATCATTAGGATATTAAGTAAAGACCTTGTTCCATGAAGCTATTTTGTAAATTCCCTACCGTAAATATCAAAACTTAATTTGTGATTAGTAATATGGATTGATAAGAACTACATCTGTACAACTTTAAAGGCGATTTTCTCAATATTTAGATTTTTCAGATTTATAGATTTAGTTATATCTCAAGCAAAGCACACATCAATCGAAAGCTTATTTATTCAGCTTTCAGATGATGTACAAATCTCGGTTTCAAAAATGGACCCTTATGACTGGTATTGTGGTCCAGGGTCACATATAAATACACACACAGCATATATATATATATATAAATGTTTTACTGTCACTTTTGAGCAATTTAATGAATCCATGCTGAATAAAAGTATTAATTTAAATGCAAAAATATTTTACTTTGTTTTCCCTCAAGCATGCTTTACCCATTAGGAAACTAAAGTAAACTCAACAGAAACACTTATTTTGAATATTAACACACTATTACACATGAGATATTTAATGCTGATGCTTTGTGAATTTTAATTTGTTCAAGTTTGAGAAGGTCTAATAGATTAAACTATTATGTTTATTGATTCTATCAGTCTGTAGAGATGAAAAATGTCCTTGTCTATTACCATAAACCTCAATGATAAATTCTCCTATACATTAAATATAATACTGTTGATCACAATTCGTAATAGCTTGGATGACTGAATCTTATTTCTTACGTGCCCTTTCAACACCCTTCGGCTTTCCATCAAAGACAGACCTAACATTGTAAAATTTCCTAAGTAGTACAGAAAATCTGGCCCAGTTTTCTTATCAGTCTGAACAAACACACAAGATGATGAGAGTTGTCTGCAGTGGCCTGTCGGCTCTGGGCTGGGCTTTGCTGGAGGCGGTGTGATAGGATTCAGCACGCATCTTTATTACAGCTCAGTTGCTTTGATTCGATCCAAACAGAAGGGCTTTTTTCTTCATTAACTGGCATAAGATCATCATACCAATGTCTATTAATTCCTTTACTGCTTTTCAATATGTGGTTTCTCTAATTAATTTTAAAAAGGAAAGCATGGAAGTTGTGCTAAGTGATAGGTTACAAGTACATTTGTATGTATATGTGTATGTGTGCGTGTGTGTGTTGAGAGTGATAATGACTTTAAATTATGTTTTATTGCTGGTGAAATCATACAGAACTAGTCGCTGCATGGCTGCTAGGTATATAAAACTTACCACATACGCACACAAAAAATCCTTCCAGGTCAAATACACTAACTCACTACAAATATCCCAACCCTACATTTGTTGCTCAAGGCCACAGCCTGTGATTTTTAACAAAGTGGACAAGCAAACACAGATTTACAGCATCACTGTTGGAAACTAGGAAAGGGTTCTGTCCTATTATGTTCACCTATCTGTATGATGTGTCTATGGGCAGATTTATACTTGCAAGCCTGCATCAAAAAAGAATGGATGCGGTTCACTTCATACACATTCCTGAGAATATATTTAATGTGTGTAAAAACTGTTTTCACTTAAGCCACACATGCTATTGGATAATGTTAACAAAACAGCAAAAGTATAGACATAGCAGCATTCAGTCTGACTACATTTGCTACATTATACCTACTTTTTTAACCAACTACTGATGGCCAAAAGGCATTCCTTCTCATTTGATATCAGAAATGTGTCACATTAGGGAAGTAAAATGGGTCGTAAATGGCAATTTAGTGACTTTAAGATATAAGATGAAGATATTGAACCAATAACATTGTGTTTAAATTCAGAAGGCCAAGGGGTCCATTAAAGCAATAGTTCACCTCCAAAATAAAATTTGCTAAATTTTTCACTCTCAGGTTTTTCAGGATGTAGACAAGCTTGTTTCTTCATCAGAACAGATTTGGGGAAATTTAGCATTACATCATTTGCTCACCATTGGATCCACTACAGGGAATGGGTGCCGTTAGACATCAAGAGATGTAATGCTAAATTTCTCAAAATCTGTTCCAATAAAGAAACACCCTCAGGCCATCCAAGATTTTTTTTAGGTTAATTAATTATTTTAACCAAAACAGTGTTAATGTGCAGTTAACATGAAGCCACTAGGAGGCGGAACACACATAGCTGGCAAGACTCCAAAGGTTTGCTAACAAACGTGTATGAAAACACATTACGTAATTGATTATTGACAAGAAATAAAACTATACTGATTTACTGTGAGGACAAGAACACTATGCCGCAAATCATTTCACACATAAAGCTTTTTAGACAATGAAGAACCTTTCACAGGTAATGTGTACAAGTCAATAGGGCATTAATTAAAACAGAATATCCTAGAAAAAAACATTAGTATTTATCAATATCTGGCAGAGGTCTACAAGCATTTTTTCCGCATGAAACCACCAGCTATGGGAAGGTCATCATCTAGATTCTGGGAAGCAGAAATGCACAGATGTGCACGTCTGCAATCGATTGCACTGTACAGCAAAACAGAGGCATGAACAGAGGCCTGGAAGGAAGGAAGGAAAGCTAGCCTGTAATTGAAAGGGTCTTTAATGTGGATTGGCTGGCTGGGCCGTGTGTGACCTACACTGTGTGCGAGTGTACGTCTGCGATCGTACGCGTCTCCAGAATCTCAAACAGATGCTACGGACTTACATAGGAGACTAGGAACTAAATATGCACAAAGTAGAAAGGCCTGTACCTTATGTCATCGTATCAGTCATGGAAAAAATAAATATATAACGGAACGTAATCACTCTAGGGGTGGGCTTTTCATTATTCATCAGCCTTCTTGCGGCACAGCAATCTCCCAAATGGCCTCCTTTCGACTCTAAATCTTAAAAAATGGACTCGGTCACAACAAGCACATACATCTCCACTGTATTTCCCCCTCCTTCCCCACATACACTTATACTGCTGCATTGTATATGGGTGCTTTATCTTACGTCTGACCCTGTCAAAAGAGTGCAATGGATGCCTGATGCTGCTTGTTTAGTAGTGCCGATTTGTCGCGTAACACTAAGCAAATATTTGAGCGCCTGCAAGGAAACACTTGGGCATTTTTCAAGCTCTCAAATCTTCTAAATCTCCTCCTCTCTACAGTTTCGCTTCAGCCTTATATTACAGCCCGTCAGTTTAAATCAACTGCCAGCTTTGACTTGTACTAGACAGTCACAGCCCTGAAGAACCATTAAAAAAAAGTCAGAATAGTCATGATGATTACATAAATAGTCTTATTACTAAATAGTTTTATATAATGAAATAATTACAGAATAAATGCACATTTTCCAACTTGAGCACACCTTCATGAAGTGCCAACGTGCATGTGCTAATGTGCATGCGAGGTCTAGCCAGTGACCAAAAGGTCAGGGCTTCTTACTTGCAAATGCCGTCTTCGGCGTCCTCCAGGCCAAAGCGAGGATCAAAGGTCAGCTGGATCCTGGAACTTTCTGTGACTGCCACCAGCCGCCACACTATAACTGTATTCCGGGGATATGTGTTGGGGAAGTCGGGACTTTGAATAATTCCATCCCCAGTGACACTGAGGACCTTCTCGTGTTGAGACTCATGCACTCCTACAAAACAGAGAGAGGGAAAAAAAAGCGGTTTATTAAAACCTTTTTGAACCTGCATAACACAACAGAGTGGAGAACACATTGTGCAGTCATTTCTGAATAGTTCTTTCCTTTTTTCTAGATGCAAATTAACATCAAACCGGATTTAGCTTCTGCTGCATCACATTAAATCCCAAATAATATGGATTATGCAGTGCACTGTGCGAGTACTTAATAATTGATCACACAAAGACAGGATGAACCAAATTCAAGACTTCTGTTTTATTGAGCATTGATTGACTGCAAACCTGATAATCACATTAAGGCAGCGATAAAAGGAAACTACGAAAATGACTTTGCCTTGTCAATACCATAAAACCAGCAGAATGATGTTCTACCATTTGCATACGCTTGTGTATCAAAGCAATAGTGTGCTTTGATGTTGCTTCACCATAAAAGCTTTCTGTTATAGATCTAGATAAGAACGATCAATCAGCAGCTATAAAGTTTAATTTATAGTGACACAACAGCTGGCAATGACATTCCTAGTTGTAGGAACACCATTGTTTGGGTGGAGGAAACTTGTGAAGGCTACTAGGACAGACTGTTCTGCTACAATCAATTGTATCTTTAAGAGCTCTGATAGTTTAACAGTTCAGAGAAATGCAAGGCCAAAGAAGTCATTTCGAGCTCAGTGGTTTAGTTTAGTTTACTGAGGTAAGGTATGCCAAGAGTTTAGTCGTTTAAAGTTCAGAAATGATTACATACTGATTTACTTGCTACTTTGTTATGACAAGATTTACACAGTTGTTCCTCCCCAGAGGAAGAAAATATAATGGCTTCCTCAATACAGCACAAATAAAAGCATCTTCTACCTGCAGCTTTGCCAGGAAGGAAAAACAAGCTCATAGAATATGATTTTTAACCAGAGGTCATTGCTCTTAAGACTTAATCCATGTTTCACACTTTTACTCTGGGTTAGTAAATCAGGATTTGAGATGTCACATTCTGTATTTGTAAAGTTGATATGCCTATTTGCACATTTATGAGATTAAATCATTGATTGGACAAGTACAGCATGTGACAGGCACACAAGTTTATAAAAACACCTGTCCATCAGTACAAACATTGCCATGAAAGTCTGGTGGTTTGTTATCATAGTTCAACATTAACAGATTTCATTCAGACACAGAAACTCAGTTTGTGTGTGAATGTACAAAGTGCATGAATATTTAATAAGGTAACCACTGAGGTGTTATAATTAGTTGCCTGTTCGTTTCAACATCACAGTGTTTCACAGTGTGTAATTTTATCATTCAGGTTTCATAACCCAGGGTTAAAGGGATAGTTCACCCAAAAAATGAAAATTACCCCATGATTTTATCATTCTCAAGCCATCCTAGGTGTATGCGACTTTCTTCTTTCAGAGGAACACAATCGGAAATGTCCCGACTCTTCCAAGCTTTTTATAATGGCAGTGAATGGCTGTTGAGATTTTGAAGTCCAATAAAGTGCATCCATCCATCACAGAAAGTACTCCACACAGCTTCAGTGGTTAAGAAAGGCCTTCTGTAGTTCTAGCTCTGTAGTTCTGTAGAAAAAGGTTTCGATTCACTCCAGAAGGCCTTTATTAACCCACCTGAGCTGTGTGGAGCTCATTTTATGATTGATGGATGCACTTTATTGGACCACTGACTGCCATTATAAAGCTTGCAAGAGCCAGGACATTTTTTAATAGAACTCCGAATGTATTCATCTGAAAGAAGAAAGTCATATACACAGAGGATTTCTTGAGGGTGATTAAATCATGGGGTAATTTTCATTTTTGGGTGAACTATCCCTTTAAATCAAAACAATCTGGCCCTTTACCTGGTGTTTAAAAGGACATTAAGCCAGGGTTAAGTGGGGTAAGAAAAGCCTACAAGTCTTTTTACATGTGCTGATGCACTACAGCCAACATTTCACAAGAGTTACATCACAGCAAAGAGAACTAATAAAGTACCAGGCTGAAAATACTGTTCCAAACTAGGTAGAAGCCATTCTTAGAACGGGATGTTTGTTTCCTGTCCAATAAAATGTTATTGAATTCTGCAAGAGGATTGAAATCTATCTTATCCTGTTGTACTAGGTTCAGAAAAGATGTTTGATGCAAACAGACAGCTGTTGAAATGCAACACCAGTGCTGGTTTTTACAGGCCTGTCACATTCAGAGGCCACCCAAGGGAAATGCACACAGATTTTCTTTCACACTCCACTCCCTGAACACACACACATACACGGCTCCCTCAAGTTGTCTGGCAAAGCCAGAGTGTCAATAGGTATCTTGATCTGTTACAGCGATGGTACAAGATCTGTAATGCTCTCTCCAGTCTTTCTGAACTACATAACACAGGAACTATACCTCCAGCATTTTCCTGTGCTGTATTTATAGACATCAATACACAACGGATGATAAGCTATCAAAAAAAATGAGTCATTGCTTCCTTTCCGGCAAGCGCTAATTATCTTGGCACAATGGGGGTCCAAAACAGGTTGACTTTCACTATATGGACAAATAACATTTTTTCTGTATTTTCACAGAAGAAAATAAGTCATACAGGTTTAGAACAAAATTAGGATGAGTAAATGAGTCTTTTTTCCCCCTGTTTCTTTCTTTATTTTTTATTAGGATTGGTGAATGACTTATTTATTCCCTCCATGGTCTGGATGACAGATCCCATCACAAGCAGCAGTTAATGCTGAATGATGTTTCAGGAGTCACTGGAAGAAAAACGACTCAACCACTGGGGTTTTGGAAAGTTCTGGGGAACAGCTTTAACCCCTGAGGTGTGTCCGCAACCACAAGAGATAGAAATTCGATCACATCTGTGACTGAAGGAAAAAGCAGAGAGCAGGAGATAAAAAAGAATCTGTTTAGAACATCAAAATTCAATATGTTTGACTAAGACTCTGTGTGACTTGTTTATAATAGGCAGGAGGAAAAAATTTAGAGTGGAAAAAAGAAAAGACGACTGATATAATTTCTCTCTGTAAACATGACAGAGACTGCTTTGATGTCTCTTTCTCATGTCGTGATTAATTGCACTCGGGGGAGGAGATGTGAAAGACAATACACAAGTCACTTTTGAACAGTCAAACTTTGTGCACATCCAAAAAGTACCCTCCTAAAAAAACTGCACTCGGCACGCAGTAACCTGGCATGCCCTGCTAACTATTGCCCACGTAGAATAGACACATTGTCAATGTTAGGGAGGCAAAGCAAGATCACTCATGCTCTCCAGAGTTGAGGAGCATTTTGTGTGAAACATATCCAAACAAAAGAGCCCGAGGCCCGTAGAACAGTGTTGAACACCTCAGATCTGTTTGCAGCACAAGCCTAAACCCTTTATAGACTCCGTTATATAAACAGATCAGGAGTCGGCCGCAGCTGCCAAGGTCTTTGAAGTCCCTTGAAATGAAAAAGAAAGGGCCTTTCCTCAGCATGTTACAGCATTTGCCCAGCTGACTGACAGCTTCTTGTCAAGCTCTGTATTAATGTTTATAATTCTCTTAGGTTTCTGGCATTAAGACAGGCCTTCGCTTATTGAGGCCTGTGACTGTAAGCTGTTACAGGTTCTTGGAAGGGGGGGATAAGGTGCATTCCTGTTCTCAAAATGCTAATGTAACAAGAGCAGATGTAGCTGGTGTTTTGCTGGAAATAAAGTGGACCATGAGTCGGTGTTCTGCATCATTCAGAAATATTCAGTCTCAATTAAATTTAGAATATCAATTCAATTCCAAAACAAGCAAAGAGGATGCAAAATTGCCCATATTTAACTAGAATTACCTTCCCTTTTATGGACCAAATAACTTGAGAATGCAGCTGGCAAATGCATTCTATACACACACACACACACACACACACTCTTAAACATAAATGTTCTTTATTGCCATCTATGATTCCATTAAAGTTATAGTTCACCCAAAAAGAAAATTCTGTCATTAATTACCCACCCGCATATCATCCCAAACTCTCCAAAATGGCACTAGGGTGATTAAGTCCCTAATGACATCGTAGGGCCCTTGCCGTCTATGGACGCTTTGAGAGCTCTCGGATTATCAAAAATATCTTTATTTTGGCTCCGAAGATAAACAAAGGCGAATAATTAATGATATATATTTTTATTTTTGGGTAACCTTACTCATCCCTTTAAGAATCTTTAACATCTGTGGAACTTTTCTATTGCACAAAAGGTTCTACACAGTGTAAAATTTTTCTTTTAAGAACTCTTTACTAAAAGGTTCTTGGGGAAACCCAAATTGTTCTTTGGACATGCAGTGAAAAACCTTTTGGAAGCTGTTTTGTCAATAGTGTACAGTGCCTTGCAAAAGTATTCATACCCCAATTATTTTTTTTTATTTTTTTTTATGTTTTGTTCTGTTGCAGCCTTTTGTCAATTAAACATCACTGCAACACTCCACCAATCCGGTCTTTATGGCAGTGTGGCCAAACTCAATCCCCTCCTCAATGAAGACATCTGAAAACCCACTTGGAATTTGCGACAAAGCACCTAAAGAACTTTCAGATTATGAGAAACAAGATTCTCTGGTCAGATGAACCTCAATTCCAACCATCATGTATAGAGGAAACCAGGCACTGCTCATCACCTGAAGAGTACCATCCCAACAATAAAGTGTGATGGTAGCAGCCTCATGCTGTGTTGCGGTTTTTCAGCAGCAGGGACTGAGGGACTCATCAGAGTAGAAGGAAAGCTCAACACAGCACAAATATAGAGATAGCCTTGAAAACCTAGTCTAGAGCATTTAGAACCTCAAACTGGGCAAAAGGTTTGCTGTCCAACAGAATAATGACCCGAAGCACACAGCAAGAGCGGCTTTTAGACAACTCGAACCCAATCAAACATTTCTGGAGAAACCTGAAAATGTCTGCCATTCAAGCTGACAGAGCTTAAGAGGTGAAGAGGTGAGGAGAAGAATGGCAGATAATTGCCAAATGCAGATGTGCAAAACTTGTCACATCATACTCAAAAAGACTTGAGGCTGTAAAGATGCTTCAACTAAGTACTTAAGGGTATGAAAACTTATGCAATGAACTTATTTTAGTGTCATGCTTATTAATTTGCAAATTGGTTTTGTGCTTTATCATCATGGTGAAAAAAAGTTACTTAAAACAGTTTAACACAAGGCTGCAACATAAAACGTGAAAAAAAAAAGAAGGGGTATGAATACTTTTGCAAACCACTTTATATAGGTATGATTTATCAGACTAAATTATCTAATTGTTTGTTTTCTTGCAAAACTCAAAAACTCTCTGTGTGTAAATGCACTTAATTCAAGCTCAGTAAAATTCATCTTCCTGTCAATCCATTTCAAAATGAACTTTCTGAGATGCAGAGGAAATTAAATTTATATTAAAAAGAACCAATACATTTTGTGAAACTTTGGATTTAGTAACATTCTGCATCTACAACCCCAACAAGCCACTTTGAAAGGTGCTGATAAGACTACTGTCCAAAGTCTCATAAACGGCTGTTGTTCATTAAGATTTTCCATTAAAAAAGAAAGACGACAGCATATTATGACTGATACTTAAACAAGGAACAGTGCGTTTTACATGCCATTTAACGAATGAGCTCTTAAAACAGAACAGGGTAATTATACGCCGCCGCATGCCTCTGAAAAACAATCCGTACATAATTTCTTTGGGGAAAAAAGTTGAACAGTAAGTGAGAGGGATTTCTGTAGGTACACAGCTTAAATACAAAAAAAAAATGCAAGGGAAAGGAAAACGGAAATTTTGTAACGCTTCAAACATCCCAAAAATGAAGTGCACAAATACAATAATGGTTGATGTTCAATGGCCAAATTAAGCTTTGTCATTAGAAACTCAACCTCAACCTTGACACTAAAACTTCCTTGTTTGATTGCTGAAATTTAGGCTTGGTAAGGATTGAGAGAGATTCTGTGCCTGTGCTTTGAGATGACCTCATCTCTGGGTTAAATAATGTCATATAATGATCAGAGGCTGGCCCCTTGGGTGCATTACCTCAAACATGACTTTTCCTTGACCCATTTCTCTTTTTTTTCCTCTTCTCTCTCTCCTGAGGAGAGCACTACGTTGATTAAGGTAGGAAGCTGAGCATGAATAAATAAGGGCTCACAGTGCTACCATTGTGCCTTGTTCACATGTTAGACCTCCGACTGAGTCTGGAGTTTAAATATTAACCTGGAAGCGGTAGAAACAAAGACGGCACAGACATACACGTGAGCATGTGCGTTTGGATGTGGGCAAGTGTCTAAACACAAACAAAAACAGAGAGAAAGAGGAAAATATCACTCTATAACACAAAGTGACACCAAACAACCTCAACCAAAATGTCAAAAATGTCTAATGTTTATGAAAAAATATATTTGAAGAACATTGAGGGTCAAACAACATTGGACCCCGCTGGCTTTCATTATACAGACAAAATGAGCCATACTTCAGAATATCTTTTTTTTAGGTTCCACAGAAGAAAGTAAAATCACACAGGTTTGATGACAGAACTGGTCACCTCTAATGTGACAATGCACATTTAGGCTTCAATCAAAAAGAAATGCAGTGAGGAAAGTGTTACTTTATGATAGCTTATTGTACTGAAACCAAAGCTCTGACCTATGCTTTTTGCAGTCTACTCTGATCAGTTTTAAGGGGTTCAGAAACTGCAGTGTTACTGCTTACAGAAAAGAGCATTACAATCAATCGAGCTCTTAAAAACGCTTTCGAAACCTTCTGTTGGAAATTTGGCATAATAGCACTACATTTCACTCAATTCATATTTCCCAGTTGTCTGGCAGAAGGCCTTGATGTCCGTATTCATTTCACTCTAAAAAGTTCACGCTGGAGATCGACGCTAGTGCCCGTAACAGCGTTTAACAACATAAAGTGCTAATGTTTCTGATTCCAAGGGACTTGTTCAAGCGCTGTCTGTGTTTTAATCCCCCATATGTCGAGAGCTGACTGCAGCCGGCTGGTGAAACTGTACCCCACGCTTACCATTTTCCCCCCCGTGCATGCTGATTTTACCCCCCTGCTTTTAAGTTGTTCCTACATCTGCTCATGATTAAGGGTTTGCGGCGGTAACTACAGGTGCTGTAAATTCCAGTTCTGGCTTTTTCATATTTATTGCTTTAAGGTTTACAGTTGGGCAGCAACGAGAAGGAGGGAGAAGGATAGAAAAGGAGATTGAGGGGGGAGAGACAAGTGAGGGGAACGCAGCATGGGAATTCATCATACCATTAAAAAATAATTTGGCTTCAAAAGCGTCGACTTATTTGGAATGTTTCAATCTGCCGTGCAGATGCTCCGTATGGAGACTCGCCACAGGAGTCTGATGCTTTGACTCACTGAATTGCTCAGTTCCTGTCGGCCATTTAGCATCACTTAAGTGGCAAAGTGGCAAACCTGTTTTCCATATACATTTAATTCTTTTTACTCTATATATTGAGTGTTTACATTCACTGATTAGGCGTAAGCTTATTAACCAGATGTTGCAAAAGGTCAAGGTGAATGCCTCAAACCTTTTTTTTTTTTTTTTTTAATGGATCCATTTTGTAATTTCAGCATCATCTGTCTGCCCTCCTGCAATCAGCAGACAAAATGTCAAGGTTTCAGTCAAGGCCAACATCAAGAGGCAATTGACTGACATCCTGACTGAACTCCATGACACTGGCTGTCTCACGCATACGCCCTTTTCAACCCAGGTCACATATCACACTCCAACGTCCTCGACACTCACTGGCACATCCATACATGCATATAAAAGAAATGCATAAATCCCTCCATCAATCATCTTTTGCTAAATTCAACAAAGATGTGGCATGGTCTTTTCACTAAAAATGGAAATTTCCTAAATTCATTCTCATGTTTTGTCCTCACATTGGTTTAAACTAATTATTTACTTGTATCAAACGCAAAAGCATTATAAAAAGCATGTAAATATATAAAACGTATAACAATTCCATACAACTAATGCACATCATTTCAGGTGTGAGTAACAGACAGACCTGAAGTATAGCAGACATGTCACATTAACTACTTTTATGCTTCTTTTTGTAATCTGCCAGCTCCTGGTTACTATTTACATTCATTGTAAGAAAACGAGTGAACATTTAGCTAAACATCTTTTGTTCCCAGACTACCCTAGTAAAAAAAGTAATAGATTTAAAATGCATTTATTTTAAGTATAGTTCAAGTCTATCAAAATATTTACTGACATATCGCTCGAGACTTACTGATATAAAAATTATAATTAAACTTTATTTGGAGTACTACTTGTGCACAAGGCACATCTCTCAATATTAAGCCTAAAATATGTTTTAATGTCCTTACTGATGAGAAAGATCATTGTATGATCTTTAAATAATATCGGTCTTTAAATGCAAGATATTTAAAGTGTACCTAGAGTATACTTGCAATAGTTTCACTTTAGCACAATCAAATATACTTAAGTATATCTTTAGTTGGACTTCGACACTACTTTCTTACAATTAAAGTGCATTAAGTACAAAATTAGTTGTTCCAATTTAGCAGACTTTAAATATACCAGTTTAGTATACTAAAAATACAATTGCAGGGTATTTTTATTAAGTACATAATATGTAAATGTATTTGTAGTATTCCTGGCATGAAACAAAGTTTTTTTTTTTGAAAGGACAGTGGAGATGAGACAGGAAGTGAGTGGGAGCGAGGGGGGGGGCGGCAGAATCTAGTTAAGGTCCACAAGGCGGGATTCGATCTTGGGACACCCGAGGCGCAACTGCAACACATGTTGGCACACTGCCCACAAGGCTATTGGCGCAGACAAATAAATGTATTATACATTCTGGCAGTTTTACGGTTTATCATGGTTTTTCCCTGACTATACCTTTATATTAATCTGGATGAATTAAACAGTGGCAGAACTTCATTTGAATCACAGTTGAAACAAACATGCTACATGTTGCAAATTGAGATTGTATAATTTTAAAATTGTGCAGATGGTCTCAATGAGAGTGCAAATTCACTCGCTGACAGCAGGTGGCGCTTATGGAACAGCAATGATGCAACTTTCTTTCTACCTAATCTCATGAGGAAAACGAACCTGTGGGAACTTTTTCGCAAGATGCGAAATACATACTAGTAAGTTCATATAACTGCAGTTTCCAACAGAATTGAACACTAGAGGCAGTAAAACCGCCAGCACTTGTAATGGTTTTTAATCACAGTTATAATTACAGCTCCATATGTTTTGCTATCCGGACATAACAAGCTTGCTCGGTAACTCAGCCAGCATGGAATTGGACTTAGGATGTGGAATCCTTGGGTACGAATCCTGTGAAAAACATGACTTACAATGAAAGAGCAAAAAGTTGAGAGATCCGAAAACGAGCTAAAACGGCATGTTTACGATTACGTTTTTAATTCACATTCGCTTAGGTGCAGTGCAGATGGTACGTTATTTTAAAACGTCACAGAGCATTAGAGTTATAGGGCCACTCAATGGACATTTAAAGTCAAAACTGTGGTGACATGTACAAAACCAAATTTACATAAATCATTCGTGGGAAAAAAAACAAAAAAAAAAAAAACACATCTAATACATCACGAAACGTACATGGCGGTACATATTTCGCGTCTTACGAAAAAATTCCCACAGGTACGTTTTTGTCATGGGGTCATGTTGGTTTCCGTTGTAAACAAAGCAGTGCTGCGCTTTTAAATACTACATTAACATGCATTATACGAAGGAAAGATGAAAAAAGGCCATTTAAACTTTTCTGAAAACAGTCAGTTCCCCTCATAGATACATTCATATAACCCCTTAGCCCTACTTTAATATTTTAGAGAATTTTCTTCCAACATTTTGCACATCGTGAACAGTGATCTTGAATTGCCTGCCACAATATTTTCTCCTCTTTGCTTCCATCTTTAGAATCTCTGACTTCCGTTAATGGCTGTTTACACTTGGTTTATTTGCCCAGTTAAAAAATTAGTAGTGTGTTATTATTAGTTCTAAACGTTTTCCAAAGATTAGTCAGAAGTGTACACAGTTAACAGGGATCTTATCTCAATTAACAATGCTGTGTACATTCCGGTTTACCGTTTGAATGGGTATATCACCATATACAATCCTGACCAGTTCTTCTTTTCACAAATAAATTGTGGTACAGAGCAAGTTCAAGTGAAGCTTGGCTACACTAAATCCCTTTCAAATGCTGCGTGAGCATAAGGTTGCTGTTGTGTCATCACATGCGGAGTAACAGAATCCCACAGGCACTTCACCAAGACCCGATTAAGATCCTAACAGGCCACCAAAACCTTCCCTCTCCACAGCTCACGGAATGAGGCTCATCCATTAACACGTCCTCTCAGAGAGCTCCGTAACATCCGCACATGCTATCGTATGGCCAAATGTCGACACTGAACTAACCCACTTGGTGGGTGGGTGAATATAAGCGTGTGTATGAATGTGTTTGGGAAGCACTTGCCCGACAGGAAATTTGATTCTGAAGTTTGCATGACTGTTCCCTCTGTCTCTCTCCACAAGCTTTTCCTAATGTCTCACTTCATGTGGTTTAGACTGCTGAACGGCTGACTGTGAGCTTAAGCTCGTCACTGTTAAAATGATTATCAGATCGAGTATCATCAGGGCGGTACGTTATTTCTTCAATTCCACTTTACTCGCGCTTTAAGCCAGGTCTAAAATTAACAGCAACAACTGGGAGGAAAAAAAAAAGCATGTGGTATTGAGACACATGCACATTTCCACAACTATTATGGTGATCTACTGTTCACCTCTGTTCTTTGTAGATTTGTTTTTATAGGCAAAGTAAAAAGCTATTATTTTTGGCAGGCTATAATTAAAACAAAGTCCATACTCCAAACAACACTGGATCAAAATAAATAAATAAAAATAAAATAAAAGAGATTTTTCAAAATACAGAACAACTTAGGTTTGCAGTTACATGAAGGTATGACAATTAAAATTTTTAGATGAACTATCCCTTTTAAAAGTGTACATTTGGTGCCACTAGTGGCAACAAAAGAAATTGCAAAAATAATTTTCTTCCAAAAAGGTTTCCCAAACATCCCTTCCACTCTTTGTCTCCTGGAGCCAAAATGTTTACACTATTAAGGGCAAACACTTATAGATGGCTTATAGTTGTCTCTAAACTGGGACATGACATTTTTACATTACACGTGTCAAATGAAAGGGAAAGAGACTATTGCTATTTTCTCATTACCTGCTAGTCTAAAAACAATGTTGCTTAAGTATGATTTTGCATGAGGGGAAGATACAAGTATACAAACGTCCCTATTAAACCCAGCCAACCACTCTTGGACCAAACAAGGCTAAAATATCTTTGTGGCTTTTCTCAAACAAAGCGTGTCTGTTTGTGTGTGCGCGAAACAAACTTAAATTAAACTCTTCCGACACGTCAGCTGCTTGCATACTTGTGTTTGTGGTTCTGGCCACACACACAAGGCTTGCTCATGTTGTATACAGACCACATCCTTTAACAATTTGGTGAGGTCTTCAATTAAGCAAAACACGTGTGCGTGTTATTCTCTAATGGACGTCTGGTGTACTGCCTGCCTCATGATTACTTTTACCACAACGCTCTGTTTACATAGTTAGACGTGGCTTTGGGTCTCTGTAACTTACCTCTGACCAGAAGGGCCCTGAATTAGACATGACATCATCTGTGAAATAGCAGAAGACAGTCAGCAATCAGACTAATAGGGTATCTATGACAGGTAGCCATTGGGTTTTCTCATAAAACGTAGGTTCTGTTTAACCGCTGCCTTCCTTATAAAGGGAAATGTTCCTGTTATTGGTGCTTTTGAACATTTTTGTTTTACTGCCCAATAACATTTTGGATGATTTCAACATTAGAAACCGGGAGAAGAAATTTTAATAACATATCAAGGTCTATGTTACACCAAACGTTTACTCTCTACTTGCATCTCTAAGGATTTCTCTGCAGAACAGATGCTTACAATACTTTTTTTTTTTTTTTTTTAACATGACAACATAGTTATACCATGGTTATCTTTGAATAATCAGATCCACCAATCTTAAAGGGACAGGCCCTAGTTCACCCAAAAATGAAAATTCAGTCAGAGGAGAGAAAAGAAGTGTTAATTTGGTTCTTTTTGCACATAAAAGTATACTCGTAGCTTCATAACATTATAGTTAAACCACTGATGTCACATGGACTGTTTTATCAATGTCCTTACTACCTTTCTGGGCCTTGAGTGTGTCAGTTGCGTTGCTGTCTATGGAGGGTTGGAAAGTGTCAGATTTCATAAAAAATATATTAATTTGTGCTTCGCAGATGAACTTACAGGTTTGGAACAACATGAGGGTGAGTAATTAATGACAGAATTGTCATTTTTGGTGAACTACCCTTTTAAGGAAGGGTTTGTTTTTGTTTATTGTGTATTCTGACAGTTTAACAAAGAACTAAGGAACTATGGAAATGCAATATTCCCTAAAATATTGATCATACCTAATTAATCTTTGGAGAAATCAGTGAAATCTGTGGATCACTCAGTGTAATTCATAATCAAAATTAAGGATGCATTTATACTGAATTGAATATTTTGGCAAATACACATAAATATTCATATTTTGAAGTCAATAACTCATATAAACTGGCCAATATCAGATGTCAATCCACATTTTGTAGAAACAGCATACAAAGAAAGAAAAAAAAAAAAATCTAAAACAAATAATTGAAAAATTAAAAAAAAAAAAATAAATAAAGTTGTTATAATACTCAAATAAAAACTTAATTTTCAGCAGTCATTTAACAAATGTAGGCCTAATATGAACCACTGGAATCAGTGTTCATACAGATACTGAAAAATGGATTTCCAGATCTTTCAAGGACTTTAAGCACTACTTTTTTTGTTTTTCAAGGACTTGAAAATCAGAGATCTCACTTAAACAATGTCTTCTTTCAAATTCTAAAAAAAAAAAAAAAAAGATAAATAGAGAAATAAAAATATACTAATAAAACAAAACAGCAAAAAATAAAAATAAAGTGAAGCACATGCAAAAGTATTACTACTAAAGCATTACAAAGTATACAAAATTTTTACTATAGTAAAACCACTGTTAAATGTTCCTAAGAGATTTGTATACTTTCTTCAAGACAAAAAAAACAAAACAAAACAAAAAAAAACCCCTGCAAAACCTGGAAATGACTTGCCATACGTGCTTCAAAGTCCCCAACTGAAACAAACAATTAGCAATCCTGTATCAAAGTCCCAATCTGAATCAAATGATTTGTGATTCGCACTCCAAAGTTCCGATCTAAATGGAATGATTCACGCTCCACGCTCCACGCTCCAAAGTCCTGAACCATCATTTCAGATCAGGACTCGGAACGCAGACAGCAAATCATTTGACCTAGATCGGAACTTTGCGTACCACAAATCATTTGATTTAGATCGGGACTTCAAATCAGTAATCATTTGATTTGAATAATTCTAACTGAATCATTCAATTTGCGAAATGATTCACAAACCCGTTCTGATCTAAATCAAATAATTCGCGATATGCGATTTGAAGTCCTGATCTAAGTCAAATGATGTGTGTACCTGCTCCGAAGTACCGATCTAAATCAAATGATTCATGATACGCAATTTGAAGTCCTCATCTGAAACAAATTAATTGCGATATGTAATCCAAATGGAATACTTTGAAACGGTGAATTATTTTGCAGTGCATTGGTTTAACTTGAATCGTCAGGACCACTACTGGCTAAGTTCACTAGTTTTATGACATTAAGATGTTTTTGAACATCTTTTGTTCATCATTTGTTTTTTAAAAAAAATGTTATGTACATTCTCTTTCAATAATTCAAGCACTTTTCAAGTACCTCTTCAGGAATATTGCTATTTTCAAGGGTTTTCCAGGCCTTAAGTTTAAAAGAAGTCAAATTCAAGCACTTTAAGTACCTTGTATAAAGTCTGTGGAAAAAAAAAAAAAAAAAAAAAAAAAAAAATCCAGCCTGTTTTACAGTTATCTCACATATGATTTTTATTACATTTCGGTCTGTTTTGAAATGTTGCTTTGTGAAAGTGAACCAGACCAAGACATTGTGCAATGTAGTCCCCGTTTTGGAACAAAAACATACAAGTCCGAAAATGGCTTTAGTACCCAGTAGTTGTACTAGTCCATAAATGACTGAGCTAATTAGAGGCCATGTGTCAGCTTCTGAGTTCTCACCACACCATCCAACTCATGCTTAGCCGGGAATCCATTCTCATCAGGGTGGGTGGCCATATTAACGTCTCGAATCCGCTCTAATCTCATACTGACCTGCCAGAGTAAAAATTTTCAGAGGATAAACTTTCATATAACAGCAGAAATCGCTGGCAAGAGACGACACACCACCTGCTACGATAGACGAATTCCACGTCTGCAGGTACAGAGCAAACGCTCACCTTTCCACTGAATCTCTATTGTAAACAGGCACATCTGTACTTGGTCCAACACAAGAGTCAGACACAAGACATCTTCTCTTAAAGCATTTTTTCTGCTACAGCTGTGCTGGTTCTCTTGTGGAATGCCTGCAGGGCTCTTTGTAATCCCATCTGTGATTTTGGGTGCTGTGTGTGTGTGTGTGTGTGTGTGTGTGTGTGTGTGATAGAGACTGAGCTCTCATAAGCTTTACTGCAGTAATGCAACTCTCCACACAGTTCATCTCAAAACACATTTTAAATTCACTTAAGAACTCAGATAAAGGAAAAGCTACTGTATAGGACCCTACAATCTGTACTCCATAGCTGTCTTTAAAAACAAGAATGTTTCATGTGAACAGCCTGTAAGAAATGTGCTTGATTCTGTCTGGTGGACCATAATTATACAGGGCTTCCTTAGAAGAATAGCTCACAAGAAAAACAAAAATTCTGTCATCATTTACTCACCCTCATGCAATTCAAAACATCTCTTGTGGAGCAAAGATAGTTTGAAAACTGTCTGTTTTTTGTCCATACAAAAAACCAAAACTGTATTCTTCAGAATACCCTCTTTTGTCTTCCTCAGAAGAAAGTCATACAAGTTTCGAATGACAGGAGGGTAAGTAAATGAAAAAAAAAAAAAGATCATCTTTTTAAATGTGCACATCCCTAATGCTAAAGAAAAAAAAAAAATGACTTTTTATGGCTGAATTACTGAGGCATATCCACTTATAAAGAGTCCATATGAACAGAAATTATGGCTAATTTTTTTGAGTTGACTGAACTTAAAATTTTAAAGCAGCCAGGTTACAAATTATTTTAAGTTGACTCAACAAATTGTTTTTTTACAGCGTATGTGGGGGAAAAAAGTGCATTTATTTATTTATTTATTTATTTTCTAATCTATACTGCCAATCCTTCAACCAAACTAAAATGTCTGACAGGATTTGGAGGGAAAAAAAAAAAAAAAAAAAAGAACAAGCAAAAAGGAGTATAACAACAATACTTACAGTGGGAGTATTTATCAGGTAAACAGCCAAGATACAGATCTGTGCTTTTAATGCTACACTTACTGTTTAGTAACATCACATGTTAAGACATGCAATGCCCAGCTGTTGGCATATAAGCTACTGACTTGTTTAACATATCAGATACGGAGCCAAAGAAAATATATGCATTTCTAGGCAGATAAACAAACAAACCATTAAACCCCTAGTGGTTCAACTACGCCATAGCTCTTAAATACCTAAAGTCTTTCCTAAACGCAGCCATAAAAATAAGCATCTCATTTCACGAGGGAGGATCAGTCATTCTGCTAATAGCATTTCACAATGCGACCCTAATGGCTAAACATACACTAAAACACACATGTAGCGTTCACATTCACTGACTCCTGCTTGCTCAAGCATGCTCGCATACCATCAGAAGATGGTCCAGACATTTACAGTGAACCAGCTGAACTTGTCTTGATGGATGGAGGCTGCAAAGTACATCTGAGGGGTGATTTCCATGAAACTGCAGTTGATTTTTTTCTCCACACAGATACTGCAACAGTATTTTTGAAATACATCTGCACTGCAGCTATACAGCAAACTTGTGTAAATCATAATGTATAGCACATAAAATGCCTTAATGTGCACAATGAAGCAAAGGAAAATGATTTAAGATTCATTATATGGCTAAGGACAGAATAATAAAAGCTTGGATTCACAATGTTTTCCTGAATATGCTGCTTCAGAATAACAGATAAAAGGGTTTAAATAAATAAATAACTTAAACAATTTGTGTCTGATTGCATTTTAACAGCCTACACACACCATTAAGCATAAGAGTGCCTTGATCTGTCAGACACTTGCTGTTAGTGGTGACGGATAACAAAACAAACGCTCAGTCAAGTGTGACTGATACACTCCCAAAACACCCAATTAAACTGTAAAAACATCGGGATAACAGAAAACAAGACATAGGGAAAAATGCTAATTCATCAATTTGGTTTCCAGCTCTTAGATTAAAAAATATTTTTACACTGTGATAACAAGTATGTGTTTTCAAAAGTGTTTAATTCACACTTCTGTGTATTACGATAAAGCCATGTTTTAGTGTGATGTAATTTATGAAGCTGCTTGGAATAAAATGTTTCCAATAATTTGACAGCACATTGCATATCACGGTTCTCTTCCCTTTACAGCTGAGGTCAAAAGTTTACATCCCTCTTTCAGAATCATTAAAAATGTTTATTATTTTACCAAAATAAGAGGGATCATACAAAATGCTTATTGTTTATTTAGTACTGACAAAAGATATTTCCCATAAAAACCGGTTCAAAAATTTATATCCCCTTGATTCATAATACTGTGTTGTTACCAGAATGATCCACAACTGTGTTTTTTTTTGTTATTAGTCCATTGTTTGTCCTGAACAGTTAAAAGGGTCAATTCTCCAGAAGGAAACACGATGCATTAAGAGCTGGGGGGTGAAAACTTTTTGAATTTGAAGATCAGGGTAAATTCAACTTATTTTGTCCTCTGGGAAACATGTAACTATCTTCTTTAGCCTCTGAAGGGCAGTACTAAATGAAAAACTATGATATTTAGGCAAAATAAGAAAAACGTACATTCTGTTCAAAAGTTTTCACCCCCCAAACAAACACCTGGTTTTAGACCACAATTAGTATGGTGTTGGGCCTACTTTTGCAGTCAATACAGCACCATTTCATCATAGGAATGACAAATACAAGTCCTGCACAGTAGCCAGAGGGATTTTGAGCCATTCTCCTCCCGGTACTGGTGTAGAAACTCGCTCCTCCACAACACCCCAAAGTGGCTCAATAATATTCAGGCCATGAAAGATGCTCAGTTTCACTTTCATGTTCATCAAACCACTCCATCACCAGTCTTGCAGTGTGTATTTGTGCATTATCATCCTGAACTCCACTTCCAGAACAACAATTCACAACTAATTTACTCACCCCTTTGTCATCCAAGATGTTCATGTCTTTCTGTCTTCGGTCGTGAAGAAATTATGGTTTTTGATTAAAGCATTTAAGGATTTTTCTCCATATAATGGATTTTGAACTTCCGAAATGTAGTTTAAATGCAGCTTCAAAGGGCTCTAAACAATCCCAGCCGAGGAAGAAGGGTCTTATCTAGCAAAACGATCAGTCATTTTTTTCAGAAAATAATATTTTTTATACTTTTTAAGTAAAGCTCATGTAGCACAGGCTCTGGGATGCGCATTTACGATGCTACGTACTCTTGAATCAAGTCGAAAGTAGGGGTGTAAGAAAACATCAATACACGTGTACCACAATATTTTGTTTGGCGATACTGTATTGATCCTCCAAAAAAAAACAAAAACATACAAGATTCATGACAGTTGCTTCATTTTGAGGGTATATCCTGACCGCTAGATTGCAGTCTTCTTATCTCTGAACTTAAACAGTGACAGGAAATACTAGCACAAGGGCACGCTAATAATGTTAGCATTAATGGAGGATGAAAGAATAGTTCCTGCTCCCGCTTCGGTGTAAAGTGTGGCGTCATTTCGGCTTTTGAGGTAACGTTCGCTCCAGGACGCGGCAAGCAGCGGAACCGCCGCGCGGCCAGCACCTGTCTGTGCAGCAGAAGTGCCCCGTGCAGCCAAGACGGCACCCGTGCAGCGTTTCCGCAGCTTGCCGCTACCCGGGAAAGGGCCTTCACGCCGGGCGCGGTGGGGTAGCCGCTTTCTCTTGTGGTGGGGCTGTTTTGTGCAGTTGAGGCGGTGCTCGTGTCGCGGTCTCGGCGATTCCACGGGGAGCATAATTACAAACTGAAAAACTTGCGAAATTCTCAGAACAAAAAGGTTTTCAGAATGTCCAATATCTGTATTTATTTTCAATATTTTACAATTATTTTGTTTTCTTTAGTAATCCTGCAAGCACTTTTTTTATTTATTACTGATATTAAGCAGATGCAATTCTTAAGTTCAGATCAAAATGATCTGACATGGTTACAATTGTAAAGCAGAATCTAAAATATATATATGACCGGTTTATAAAAGCTTACATTTTATACATTTAATAACTAAAGAATCTTGCAAGCACTTTATTTTTCCCCTTTACTCCTACTGCACAAAAAGTGATTCAATAACATAGAATGATTTGCATATGGTGGTGTGTTCTTAATTACAGCTTTTCTTAAAATTATGTCGTATTCATAAAATAAGAAATATCCCATTATATCGCTTTGTTTACAGTATCGCAATGTTTCGCAACATATCATATCACAACCCCGGTATCGTGATACACAGCAATACACAGCCCTAGTCGAAAGGTCATGCGGAACGTAGGCAGAACTACAGACCCAGTGTTTACAAAGCAAACACGCAAAGACTAAGAAAGTGCAAGTAACTTTGTAAACGCTGTTTACAAACAAAAAGGTACAATAATGTCCTTCTCTCAAGTTGTAGGAGAAAATAAGATGGAGTTTTTCGCCATACTCAGTACACAGACAATGAACTTACACGTGATTCGCAGTAGTTCGGATCATTTTACCGACTTGGACCTTTGAGTCTCGTTCAGCAAAATGAGTACAGTACAGAACCTAATAGAGATGTTGCGCATGCGTGACTGAACGAATCACTCCCTGAGGCGACTCGTTCTTCCAGAGTCACATTGAAGATTCGTTCAAAATGAAAGAATCGTTAAAGAATGGCCCATTACTGATTCGTAGCATCGTGGACGTGCATCCCAGAGCCTGTGCTACATGAGCTTTTGTGCTTAAAAAGTATACAAATTTTTATGTAAAAAAAAAAAATAACAATGACCAATCATTTCGCTAGATAAGCTGCATTTAAACTGCATTTTGGAAGTTCAAAATTGGGGCACCAATGAAGTCCATTATACGAAGAAAAATCCTGAAATGCTTTCCTCAAAAACCATAATTTCTTTACAAATGAAGACAGAAAGACATGAAAATCTTGGATGACAAGGTGGTGAGTAAATTATTTGTAAATTCTTGTTCTGGAAGTGGAGTTCACCTTTAAGCATCACTTTAGTCAAACCAGGCTTAGACTTTCACAAAAGCTACTTTTAGCTTCTTTATATAAAACTCCAAGCCTTTTGCTAAGAAACTGGCTCTTATTCAAATCTTAGTTCTATATATACACCGGCCCAGGTGTGTTTTGATTGTTTGCATTACAAAGCAGCAATCCAGATCATCCAATGATTGCTTTAAATCTCCATGTAATCTCTCTAATCCCATCCTGATCGTGTTCATCCATCTCAATCAAGTGAAAGGGGCCATGAATTGAAGGCAGATGATGTTCACTTTTTGATTAACTGTGTACAAGTCTCCTTTTTTTTCTTCATAATGCCCTTATTTCTCATGTCCTGATTGAAATATGCAAAACACGTCAGCCCATCCATGATGAAATAAAAAAATACTTTAAAAGAAGTCTTCCGCACAAAACTGCACCTGGTTTCTGCAAGTATGGGCACATAAACCAGGTGGCTTAGTTATGAGGTGAGCACAGATGCATTACAGGAGAATGGATTCACACAACTTTGCCAAAGAAGTCACTTCAATAGTTCAATTCCATTACTGCCACAGGTGTGAGAACAGAGATGGTCCCTTGAATTGGTGACTGATGCAATGTGAAACATGCACACGCACTCAGTGGCACACAGATGAATGAGAGCTGTGCCTGGCATCTCATTAGCCGGTGGGGCTTCCGGCTTGAATTAGTGCTGTCATTCCAAGAAGCTAATGAGAGGCTTTTGAACAGATGTCCGACGCGAGGGGGGTGAGACAATTTCACCTTAGGTGTTTTAAGCCTGATTTATCCCACCTTTTTTCACCTCAGTTGTTCCGACACACCATTTTGATCACCCACCTCCCAATTAACCATGAGAAATATATACGACACCAAGATACAGAAAAAGCAGTATGTTATAAATACTCACCGACTAACCCTCAGGGTTTGATTCAGTGGATAAGCACATGGAAGCCAGCTTTTTTGTCAGTATCAGCATGCATTTCACTTATCACTGGCGCGGTCCTACTATGTCACAAGCCAATGCGAATTTAACAGCCCATTAGGGATTGGACACTAAATTAATGGACTTCTAAACGCGTAATCAGCATCCTTCATCCGTTGGGACTGATTATGTAGCACTATCAGATGTGGGAAGACAGCGAGCAGAGGAAGCTCAGCGATAGTCATTCAAAACCACTAAAAAGTCCACGAGGCTTCTGCATGCACTACACAGCCAATCCGTTAAAAGATTCAGTGGCAGCCCAAGTGAATCTTCCTGAATCTGGCCTCCAACTGGAGTCCATCTTAGCTGACATCCAGGCTGCTGCTGCTCTTCCATCTGTAGGCTGGGAAATAGATCTCCAGTCTCCAGGGAGAACCAAAGTGCCACGCCCGACACCAGCATCTGTGTAAGAGTGTGTGCGGAGAACCTATTTGTGCTCCGGCAAAAAGCCAGACATTCTCCAAATACTGCGCGCGATTGAGTTACACACACTAGGGTGTGCGACTGGTACACTGTCGTATATCAAATCGCAGCATGTGCAAGGAAACATAATGCAATCTGTCCGGCATGGGGACACTGGTGCTCAGCCAACGAGTACCGCGACAGGTGCGCTGCTGCTTTTTTCCCCTTGATTTCAAATAACACAACGTCCATATTTCACCAGTGAACATCATACCGCTGACAGAATAACGATGAAGCTGTTGGAAGCCACATTCTAACACATCTGATTACAGTTTTAGAGAAATCTGAATGAGCAGTTACTAACCAAACACAAAGCATTAATCATAGAGGATGTTAAAAAAAAAAGACCAAGTTAAACTTAGGTTGTGTCATTTACTTTACCTCATATTATTTTACATTTTTTCTTTTTAGGTGTTATTTAGGTGAATCTTTTTCATACAGTGAAAGTGAAAGTAACTGT
Source organism: Labeo rohita (assembly GCF_022985175.1). NCBI lineage: Eukaryota > Metazoa > Chordata > Actinopteri > Cypriniformes > Cyprinidae > Labeo > Labeo rohita. The sequence continues at coordinate 10,808,595 of NC_066882.1, forward strand.
AGTCTTCTTGGGTGGGGGCCTCAACAAACTTAAGATGATTTAAAACAAAACAACCATTAAAATAAGATTAAAAAGTAAAAACAAAAAAAAATCCTATTTTAATTCACTCCCTCAATTTTTTTTTAACGTCTTTGAAAATAAAATTAATTATGAGGTAGCTTAATTTTAAAAGTGTGATTTCTAGACCTGGAAAAGTCATGAAAATTAAAAGCAAAAATATTAAATTCAGGTGAAAACTGAGTTGAAAAATTATAATAAAATAATAATGATGATGATAATAATAATAATAATAATAATAATAATGATAATAATAATAATAATAATCCTTTTTTTTTAAAAAATTGTGTGGAAACACCTGGAAATGTTTGCATGTGTTTGTTATGGACAATGGGAGCTTTAAATTTAAGGTTGCGAACTCCTTTTGTAGCACAAACAGGACAGTGTCATTGTGTTAGCAACAAAGACATGGATTTGTTTCAAAGAAATGCACAAGTTTATTAAAAATGACAATGCAACCCTAGTGAAAAATAAAGTCCAACTAGAGATATACTTTATGATTATATTTGATTGTGCTAAAGTGGAATGATTGCAAGTATACTTTAGGTACACTTTAAATATTTTGCATTTAAAGTCCAATATTACTTAAAGATCATACAATCCTCATCAATAGTGACATTAAAACATTGTAGCCTTAATATTAAGAAATGTGCATTGTGCACAAGTAGTACTCCAAATGAAGTTTAATTACAACAAAAAAAAAAAAAAAAAAAAATGTTTCCAAAATCGATTCTGATTGGGTGTCAATTTTTATCGTTCATCAGCTGGAAAGTAATTAGTGCTGAAAGTAATTCCAATTATATTGTTTCTTTGTGCCTTTATAGTTACAGCTGTGGTGTGGACTCTGCTATTTAACATTGACAATGGTTTGAACAAGGTTTGGTGTGAACAAGCCTTTAGGGTTAATGGTTAGGTTTATTCTTACAATCTTGAATGAACTCTTATGATTTCTCATGACGCCTGGTTGGAGAGAGACTAATAGAGGAAACAGGAAATCATAGTTGATAGATGATGGGTGGGGTGGTATCGGAAAGTACTGTAGACTTGAACTTTGGTCGTCTGCACAAGTATGCAACATATTGAACCACGTACACTACCCAGCAGGTCACATCTCTGATAGTACTGCATAATTCGAATGTTTCTGTCAGTCATGCCATTTCTGCAAAACAGGTCAAATGGAAATGAAAATTTATAGTCTGGCTTCAGTGAATCCTCAGTGGCCACGGGACATTTTTCACCCCTTTGAAAGTGGAGGACTGAGCATTCTCAATCTCTCTTGTGCAAAAACAGTAGCCGGGGGTCAGCAGAGACCTTCTGAGAAAGGCTGACGGAGGTCATGCCACCACAGTGGTGTGGTGTTGACAGCAAAATATTTTCTCATTTCAAAGCCACAGCACAAACATGCCAGTCATAATGGCATATCATTTGGCTAATCGAGTGTGTCTTGGTGTGTGGGCTGGTGATCATCCAGTGATCTCCTTCCTCGGTCATAAACATGCTGTAATGAGTGAATTTCAGACTCGTGTCTCAAATAGGCTGGTTAGCCAAGCTAACAAGACTGAATATTGGTAAAACTCTACAAAAGACTTTGGACTTGCCACTTCAGTAATAATTACCACGCTAAAGCCAAGAAAACACCCAGGATAATTAATCTTCCAGATGCAAGTTATGTTGTATAAAACAATGCCAGGATATTAATGCAATCTAAAGCCAGGTGTGAGGTTTTTTTTCCTTTTTCCTCCATTAATAATGTCCAAAACAGGCTCATTGCACAATTCAGTCATGTCATTCAAAATGTTTTAAAATAGATTTTGTATGAACTGTGGCCACAAGTAGTAAGCTAGCCAATAACTACCCATCCAGAGAAAGAAATTATTATTATTATTATTATTATAAATTATTATTTTTTTGTAGCCTACTTGTATATCTACTTCTCATGGAAACCCATTTCTGCCACTGAATAAAAAAATGGTAATTGTGACTTTTTTTTTCTCAGAATTGAGATATAAATTTACAGTTGGGAGTTATAAAGTTAAAATTGCAAGATGTATACTCAGTTCTGACTTTTTTTTTTTTTCAGAATTGTGTGATATAATTTGACAGTTGCAAGACAAACTCACACTTGACTTTTTTTCTCAGAACTGCAAGTTTATATCTTGCAACTCTGACTTTATAACATGCAATTGCAAGTTATTAAGTCAGAATTGACCCTTCACAGACAGCTTGATTGACAGGCGATCTGACCAATCATAATGTTGAATCTGCCATTCTGTCCGACAAACAAATCAGACAGGAGAGTATAATTTCTTTCTTAAAAAAAAAAAAAAAGACAACATTTTAAAGCGGAGACCTTGTTTCATACCAGAAGAAACCTGCTCTGTCTTGTCTGACGGCATATTGTCAGTATCCTTTTTGCTCTGTGATGTATTTTTCCCTGCTTGTGAGATATGAATGTAAAATTTTAAGAACAGTAAGAACAGAGCTGGACTTTATAACTTACAATTACGAGTTTATATCTCACAATTCTGAGAAAAAAAAAAAAAAAAAGTAGTCAGAATTGCGACAACCTCACAATTGCGAGAAAAAAAGTCACAACTGAGACTTTGTTTCTCACAATTCAGACTTTTTTTTCTCACAATTGCAAGTTCATATCCTGCTATTCTGAGAGAAGTCAGAATTGCAAGTTTAGGTCTTGTAACTGACTTTATAACACACAATTCCAAGTTAAGTCAAATTGTGAGATATTAACTTGGAATTAAGAACATATCAGTCTTTTTTTTTCTCCTCAGAACTGGACTTCATAACTCGCAATTGCGAGTTTATATCTAACAATGAGAAAAAAAAAGTCAGAACTGCGAGAAAAGAATTGCGACAAACTCACAATTGAGAGTTTATTTCTCACAATTATGACTTTACAACTTGAAATTGCAAGTTTATATCATGCAATTTTGAGAAAAAAAGTAAATTGCGAGTTTGTCTTACAGTTCTGATGTTTTTCTCAGAATTGTGTGTCAAGAAATGAAGTCAGAATTACAAGATAAAATTTGTTCTGACTTTTTTTTCTCAAAATTGTGTGATACGAACTTACAGTTGCATGAAATAAACTGAATTGTGATAAAACACTTGACTTTCTTAGAATTATGAGTTTATATCTTGCAACTCTGACTCTGACACAATTACTTAATTATTAATTCAGAATTGAGACAAACTTCTGAGAAGTCTTTTTTCTCCTCAGAATTGAACTTTATAACTCGTAATTGCAAGTATATATATCACAATTCTGAGAAAAAAAAGCCACAATTACATGAAAAGTCAGAATTGTGACTAACTCATAACTGCGAGAAAAATCACAGTTTATCTCTCGTAATTCTGACTTAATTTCTCACAATTTAGTTTATATCCCGCTATTCTGAGAAAATCAGAATTGCAAGTTTATATTATGCAATTCTGAAAAAAAAAGTCAGAATTGCGAGATAAGTTCTGACTTTTTTTCTCTCAGAATTGCAAGACAAACTCAAACTCAGCTTTTTTCTCTCAGAATTGCAAGTTTCTCTCTCGCAACTTTGACTTTATAACATGCAATTGCAAGAGTTATTGAGTCAGAGTTGTGAGATTTAAACTTGGAATTTTGAAAAACAGTCTTTTCTCCTCAGAATTGGACTTTATAACTCACAATTGCGAGTTTATTTTTCGCAATTCTGACTTTATATCTCACAATTGAGAAAAGTCAAAATTGCGACATATAAACGCACAATTCTGAGAAAGAAAGTCACAACTAAGAGTTAATTTCTCACAATTTGGACTTCACTCGCAACTGTAAAAGAAAAAAGTCAGAATTGTGAGATAAAGTCGCAATTACCTGTTTTTAATTTTTTATTCAGTGGCAGAAACAGACTTATCTACTATATGTTTAGATTTTTTTTAATTGTATTTGGTTTTATTGGCTTTAATATTTATTTATTTATTTTATTATTATTATTTTTAGTATACATTTGTATTATTTTATTATACATTTTATTACCTACTTAGACACACATCTACACAGGTAGATAGAGACCAAGCAAGATAAGTGCGGATTAAAAAGGGAGGGGGGCACGTCCAAAATACCTCTCTGACAGTGAGCGCTGACATCTGCCAAGGTATGTAGACATGCCTTGAAGAGATAGGAACCAAGGTCAAGTCATCACATTTACCTGCTGCCAAAAGTCTAAGGCCTTTGGAATTCAGTGTGCTCTGAAAACAGGCAATATCCCCAGACAGCTTAGGCCTAAGAGCGTAGAATTATCTGTTCCGGCAGAGCACTAGCCCTCGCAAACAGTTACAGGTTATCCGCTTGTTTCAGCACACAGGATTAAATGACCGGAGGGCCAGGTTTTTGTAGGAGTGACTAAATCCAGTCTAACTTAACCAGCATTGCCCACAAATCATTCACTTTCAATATTACCATACAATATTAGTTGATAAAGGTGTTTGTTGCAATAGTCTCTGCATTAAGTCTCTAGCAGATGTTAAGGGTTGCCCGAGTGCACGAGTCTGTTTATTAAAAAGTGCAGATACATCTGTCTTCAAACTGTCTGGGGGTGACAGGTAGGATGAATAAAGAAAGGGAGCAAAGAGTCAAAGTGAGGGATGAGCAAAAGCTTGAGGAAGTGTTGTTGTCAGAGAGTGACTGACAGGCATTAATGGCACAAGTTAAGCTGGACCTGAGGCTGCAATGTTCAGCTGCTCCAGTCTAGACAAGTGCGGATAGCCAATAAAGTCACGGTCAGTGTCAGTGCTGGAACTTGCCTCTTTACCCCTTAAATGCATGACTGTTTCGCCAATCATTACTACATATTCGGGTCTTTAGCGACCCGGACATATATATCCAGCATGAATGGATCTCTAACTTCTGCAATAGAAAAAAAAAAAAAAAAAAAAAAAAAACTCTTGACATGTTAAGAACAATTACTGAAGAATAAAATAAAGCCTATTTTGTTACCTTTTGAAACTTAGAGGGGTTCAGTTTGAGCAGATGATTGCACCATTGCTCTCATTGTCAGAGCGCACTTCCACAGCACATTCAGTATCTGGCTCATATTCGCGATCTCAATCATATTTGCAAAACTATTGTTTTCACCAATAGTTTGATCACTGTAAAGCCATTCAAACTAATTCAATTTTTGCTGATGATACTCTTTTGTTTTATGCCTGCGATAATAATAAGTGAAATATCACGTCATTATTGTCTATCAAACAGTGCCACCACAAGGAATAAAGGTAAATTGCATGTGTTTAGTCATCAGATATTTACATATTTTTGTGCATGAAAAATATACTTACTATTACACACCTCTGGTCTCTAGCTACCCTATACACTTTTTACAAAGCATTAGAGACTTTGTTTTCTTGTTTTATTGCTTATAATGAATAGATTGAGGAATAATAAAAAAAGCTGATGTCAAACTCAAAAAAGGAGGGAGAGGGTACTAAATGACGTCCCGGGTCGCTAAAGACCCGAGGTATGCATTTAAGGGTTAAAGCATTGTTTTCACACATATAAACTGTTCAAATGTTTGGGGTAGGCAAGTTTGTGTTCCCCAAGGCTGCATTTATTTGAAAAATACAGTAAAACAAAAATAAATTACTATTTTATTATAAAATATTTTAAAATAACTGTTTTTTTATTTTAATATATTTAACCCTGTGATGACAAAAACATGTCATATGATCCTTCTAACATGCTAATTTAGTGCTTGAGAAAATTATTTTATTTTATTTATTTATTTTTTTGTGGAAACTTTGATACATTCAGTGTTGCCAAGTTCATGGTTTTCCTGTGGAATTAGGTTACTTTAACACTGTTGCCGTGGGTTGTTTTTCATGTCCCAATAACGTTATATTTAGCCCCTGGCATGCAAACTGTACCAGGGGAACCCTACCAAAAAAACAAAAAAAAACAAATGTGTACGAACCTCCAGCAACGTTTTTTTTATTGGGGGACTCCCCTCGAAACGTGATTTGACTAGTTTTAAGGAGCAATTGGGCGGGTTTTGTTGTGAAAACCTGGCAACCCTGGATACATTCTTTAGGATTTGTTTGATCTATTTATTTATTTTTTGATTAACAGAAAGTTTAAAGTGACTGTTTATTTGAAACGGTTTACATTTGAGTTTTGAGTTTTTACAATTTTTTTTTTTTTTTTGTGGAAACTTCAATACTTTCCTTAGGTTTTTTTTTATTTTTACTTATTTTTTTGATTAATATAAAGTTCAAAGTAACTGTGTTTATTTGAATCTTACATTTTTTTATTTTAAAGTTTTAATATAAAAGACTTTACTGTCACTGTTCATACATTTAATGCATTCTTGCTGAATAAAAATATAAATTTTGTTAAAAAAATACTTTTACTTTTTAACATTAGTGCACAACCATATACATATGCGCAAAAACAGTGTAATATAATATGATATAATATAATATAATCTTTTTTAAACATTTAATGAAGTGTAAATGTTCTGTCTGGAAAAAAAATAATTAGATTCTGATTAAAAACAGAAAACCTATTAGCGGTTGTGCACATTTTACTATAGCCACAACTCTACAGCATCATATTTGCTGTCAGTGCAATTTGAGATTTACTGCTTTTGAAAGTCAAATCTGGGCTCAGCATTACAACTAGACTTGCCTGAAGCCAAAAAAGCATTAAGAACTCCTAGACGTTATTTCTTATCACTGCATAAATCATCAAAAATGGGAGGTAAGCAGACAGGAGGAAGCAGCTATATAGCACAATTACGGTCTTTTAAATCTGATTCCTATTTTTGGCCTTAAAGTTGAAGCACAGGACTAAATGTCTTCTATCAGTGTGATTAGATAAAATATTTAACAACTATTTTAAACTAATTCTACTATGTGATAGATCACAGCACTAGCAACACGCAAATCATAGGTCCATTTCTTAGAGAACTCACATGCTTCACATTTAAAGCACTGTAAATGTCTTTAGATGAACACATTTGCCAAGTTATGCCTGATTCTAAGGGCAAAGCAGGGTTAGCAGACTCATTTCTCCTCAGGGTAGATGATGGACCACCACTGACGTCCTGATGAAATGATCTTCAATGACCATTTCGGTGCACAAGCCATGGATTTCTTGACCTCATATTTAACTGAAACAAGAGGACATATCATTCACAGGATTATGGGTATTAGGTTGATGATGGCACAGGTGGTGCCAGCACAGAAGACAGAAAGTCCATGAAATTACAGGAGAAATGGGAAAAAAAAGCAAATCCAAGGCTATGACCCAGTTCTACAGAGGAACTCCATGGCCCTGCTGCTGATCCCTTCAAACTGGAGCTCTGTTTGGGTTAGGAATGTACACTCACTGTCCGTCAGGACAAACATCAGACAGGCATTGACTTGCCTACTTGCCAAATCTGTCGCTCTGCCTTTCAAGTGTGCTGACAGCAAAAACATGGACACCCCAACCGTGCAATCTTCTATTCTAGAAGGGTTACGGAAGAGATGTCCCTTTAAACAAACTGTGTAGTATTGCATAAATAACATCTTAAAAGTTTCCTTAAGTCTTCACTGAAAAAGCACGGTTCCCACTGAGCTTTTGAAACTCGGGCACTGGCAGGGTACGGCGTGCCGATTGACAGCAAACTTCAATGCCTACAGTATTACAGCCAGAAGGGCTTGGTGAAAAAAGGATTGGGGTAAACTTTTACTTTAACAGGGAGTCATTTGTCTTAGGTGTGCGTGTGCGCGCTTGTGTTTGAGTTACCAGAAAGCTTGTTTTCTGTTTCATTGGACTACTGGGTATTGAAAATCCTTTTGGTTTAGGGCTACCCACAATTCACAATCGCAATATAAACTTGAAATGCTATGGAAACTACTTAACACAACAGGCTGGTAATGTAGAGCTTTGCCAAGCAAGAACACTGCCAGCTGCCACACAGTCTCTGAGTTCTGGGAACAACCTTCCACTGAAGTCTTTACAACAAAGGTAATACCTACAATATGTTGTTCTCCTGCGAGGAATGGATTGAGCAAGTGGCTTCTCCACAAATCCAACAGTATCAATTTAAATGTTTTTGGCCATAAAATACAAGTACAACATTAGATCTTTTATTACATGGTAAAAAGCAGAATTTTTGCATGGACAGCAACGCAACTGACACATTCAAGGTCCTTTTCAATTCCCAGTTTCGATTCCAATGTGAATAAAAGATAATATCAAACATATTTATTCGGTTTATTTTTTTGCTAAACATTTAGTTGCAGCTGAATACCATGAACAAAAATCAACAGGCTACATAAAAACATGATTCACTTAAGAGCTGTTTGCAAATTAGAGCTGCGTGATTCTGGATAAATTGGGCTGTTGTTGTTGTTTTTTTGTTTGTTTTTTTTTTAATGGAAGTTATGGTTCTCTTACAATTCTGAGGAAAAAAAAAAATAGACAACTAAACAAAATCACATGTAGGCCTAATTTATAAGTAAATGATTCAGTGATTCACTTGGTTCATTACTGGATGAATCAGTGTTATTGAATGAATGATTACAATGATTAAAGACAAACACATTATTAACAGCCCCCTTTCACCATCTACTTGCATAACGACGTAATCGATAAATCTTTAACATTATTTGGAATGTCAAATTAACTTTCACAAGGATTATTTACTCTATTTTGATCTCTACCGTACATATCAGAGTTTATATCCAAACTATGAACTTTTATCCCAGTACCTCTGTGATTATTTTAATGTTTGTAACACAGAAATAATGAACTGTGTGGTTGAAAAGACTGTGAAACTGTTTCATTCATATACACGACAGTGGCTCTCTTTAGGTCAGTGGCAGATTTGAATGTTCAAATCACACCGGTCATACGCTGCACGGAAGAAAGGTTGGCGAATCAAACAGATGAATCATTGTAATTTAGGAACAGAATCACGGTGGTATTTAAATTGTGTAACGATCTGTTAAATTAAAATGCTTTGTCATATTGGTGGTGACACATCTATTGCAACATGTTTAGCTTATCACAAATATTATAGACTAGTTTGCTTTTTCGACTTCTGATCGCAAGTGTAGCCATAATTTGGAGCGCTATGTGCTTAGATTAGCCAGCATGGTCCTGTCAGATCACTAGGTCGGGTCCTCACAGATGAAACAACAACAACAACAACAACAACATCATATAGGAATTGATAGGCGGAATCGAAATGTTAGTATCCCATTCCTGACCTTAAGTATCCGATTCTGGATTCAGAAACGATTTTCGCTACCCAACCCTAAACATTACGGTTAAACCACAGACGTTACATGGACTATTTTAACAATATCCTTACTACCTTTCTGGGCTTTGAACGTTTCAGCTGCATTGCTGTCTATGCAGGGTCAGAAAGCTCTCAGATTTCATCAAAAATATCTTAATTTGCATTCTGAAGATGAACGAAGATCTTACAGGTTCAGAACGGCATGAGGAGGAGTAATTAATGACAGAATTTTCATTTGTGGGTGAACTACCCCTTTAAGATGCATGACGTGTATGAAATACTGTGATAAACGTACATGTTTATAACTAGATTTAAAATCTTAACTACACAGTGAAGTGTTGCTTATGAGCATTCAAGCAATACTATCCTTTAATCATTACACACCCACCACTTAACTGTCGGATGCGTGAGGCACGCTGCATTTCCCAGTTAGCTGGTGCACCACATTAACCCCATTCCTAACTGAGTAATCCAGTAATGCAGAGCCTCGCGAGGCATTCGGTTGTTATCGAGGCTGACTCTCACACGTCTCTGCCTGAGATGTCAGAGGGGTTACAACAGATTAATTACGGATAATCTGGCACCATTAGGAAACTGCAGCTGCTTTCTGAACCCACTCCATTGCTACAGAACTGGCTTGTGGACACAGCCAAAAAAGGAACAGCTAAGTGACTATGGTGCAAGAATTTGTAGTTCTGTCATTATTAGGGTAGGACACTGGACACTGTTGCAACAAGGGTTAATGAACAACTACTCACATGTTTAGCATCTGGGGTTTGACTGATTCTTCGCTTGAATGCCATCTAGTTAATGCTGAGAACATTAAGTTAAATTTGATATTAATAACATGGCTATACATTTAAGGTCTCTGTTAGATGTTAATCATTTCACATTAAGTCTAAAATAATGACAGAAATCACATATGCTCATTCATAAGTAAGAATATAAAAATAAATGGGCATTTAAGGTGGAGCAGACAACCATTCAGGCTCTGTTTACTCAAAGCTCCATAGTGCATGCAAGGTTGTAACTACAGTTGAAGTCAAAAGTGTTCACGCACCTTGCAGAATCTGCTAAATGTTAATTATTTTACCAAAATAAGAGAGGTCGTACAAAATGCTTCTCATTTTTTATTTAGTACTGACCTGAATAAGATATTTCACAGAAAAAATGATTCCATATAGTCCACAAGTGGAAAAAAAAAAACCTGCTTAAAAGTTAACACCCTCTTGATTCTTAATACTGTGTTGTTACCTGAATGATCCACAGCTGTGTTTTTTTTTTTTTTTTGTTTAGTAATAGTTCTTTATGAGTCCCTTGTTTGTCCTGAAAAGTTAAACTGCCCAACGTTCTTCAGAAAAAAATCCTTCAGGTCGCACAAATTCTTTGGTTTTTCAGCATTTTTGTGTATTTGATTCTTTCCCAACAATGACTGTATGACTCATATGCAACTATTGTAGAAAGTTCAAATGCTTACTTATGCTTCAGAAGGAAACAATGCATTGAGAGCAAGGGGGTGAAAACTTTTTGAATTTGAAGATCATTTTTGAAGAAATTTATTTATTTTTTTTTGTCGTCTTCTGGGCAACATTTAAGTATCTTCTGTAGCTTCTGAAGGGCAGTACTACATAAAAAAAATACAATATTTACACAAAATAAGAAAAATGTACACATCTTTATTCTGTTCAAAAGTTTACACCCCTGGCTCTTAATGCATCATGTTTCCTTCTGAAGCATCAGTGAGCTGCATTCTGCAACCTTCTGTAATAGTTGCATATGAAACCCTCAGTTGTCCTCAGTCTGAAAAGATGGATCTCAAAATCATACAGACATTGTCGGAAAGGGTTCAAATACACAAAAATGTATTTGTGGGACTCATGAACTACTATCACTAAACAAAAAACAAACAAACAAAAAAAAAAAAACAGCTGTGGATCATTCAGGTAACAACATAGTATTAAGAATCAAGTGTATGTAAACTTTTGAACTGGGTCATTTTTCTAAATTCAACTATTATTTTCTCTTGTGGACTAGATGTAAACGTCTTTTATGTTAAATATCTTATTCAGATAAGTACTAAAAAAAAAATAACGTGTATGATCCCTCTTATTTTGGTAAAATAATTAACATTTTGCAGATTCTGCAAGATGTATGTAAACTTTTGACTTCAACTGTATAAGGCTGTTAATTTGTTAACATGTTAAATAAGTACAGCTAATCATTCAGATAACACACTAAAAATGTACACATTTAACCATGTCCTTTGACCTGACAAACCAAAAGCAGGCAGCACAGAATGAGTAAGGACTCGTCCATATTGAAGAAGCCTTGGATGTCAAACAGAGCAAGACAGTTTAAATAGGGTAAAATAAAATAAATCTTGTTGTAACACTCTCAACATGTCCCTACTGCAAGCAGACCAACCTTCAGCATGATCACTTACAATGAATTCATGAATCAGCATTTAAAGGTCAGGTCAGTGCAAACACCAGCAGACATTTGAGTCACTAGCAAGGATGGATTCGGAAACATCTTTCACCCACCTTTATCAACTATATCCCCCTACTCACATCAAGAATTTTTATGAAAACCACTGAACCAAAAGAACGTGAAAAGTACTCATCTATGAACTATGTGCTGGCAAACTCTCTTCTGAGGTTAACCTGAAAAAGTTGGTCGAGTAGCTTTTTAACCTGACCTTAACCTCACACTGCAGCTGTGAAATAAAACCAGCCTCAGATCAGCGGTGAAGAACCGCCTCAATCAACACCAACCAGAGATGGCTGCGACAGAGCATCTACTGTTATGGCAATTAAAGAGGGCCAGAGAACAAGACTCTCCGTTCAGAGACCCTTGGCAGAGCACACTACCAATTCACCTCCATTCTTAAGCCATTGGGGAATAAAGGTGGCGCTACAGCCAAAGACCCCTATCAAATTGCAATCGCAAGGGTCTTCCTTATCTCACAACTCTGACCTGAGAAGACTAGATATGCACTGCATCAGATGTGCCAATTCAATTAAGCCTGACTTTAATAGACAAAGATGTTATGATTTTACAGTCTTTTGGTAACTTTATATTTTTAAACGACATGGAACTAGAAGGATTTTGTTTATAGGCTTCCAAACAAAAAACAAAGTGTTTTTTTCCATATAAACACAGCTTTCTAGTAGACATGCTCTTCACGTACCATAGTTTAGAGAAAGAATGATAATACAATGAAAGCTCTGATAGTGGGCCCAGAGAAGCAAGATGTTTCCACTCTGCTTCACCCCTGACACAGTAAGGGGCGCTCCCTCGCCTAAGTCAACACAAGTAGTAGTTTACATTTTGTTAATGGTGCGCAATGGGCGACAGTTTGCCTGTCCCCACCAACGCCTGCTTTACAACACTGAGCTTACAGTTTCACAGCAAAGTTAAATGGAAACTTTTGCTTTATTTTATTTATCATTATGAATTTTTTTTTTTTTTTTAAGTTCACCTGTGAGCTTTGGTGGGATTCAGAGAAAAGCAAATTACATGGCCCCGGGGCACCCCACGCTTCATGAATGGAGTCTTTCTGCGATCAGAGAGAAATCCCTCCCCAGGGGACCCGGTTACCCGGAGATTTTTTTCCTCTTAAATACACATACAGATGTGCGTTTCATACACATGAAAGTCAAAGGTAACTTCAACTTCCTACTAAGCATAATCCTATGTGAACCTCTTTAATTGTAGCCATTTATGGCAAGCCGTTTAAACATTAAATCCCTTTAAGTACTATTTCTGTTAATTACTATTCCTTAGATTAATAAGGACACCAGCGGTCACTGGTATACTTTTTAAATTTCACCAGTAATTTATTGGATACTAGTGCATAGTAGTAGGCTACTACTAATATTAGTAGTTAATTTCCGATTTTTATCTAACAATTGGGTACATGGTGATTAGGTATTAAGTATCAGTAGCATATATAAATCAAATTGTTGCTGAATTTGTTTTACTAGTACTTATTCTCTGGTACAACTCCCAATAGTTGCTAGTATGCATTACAGATTCACTAGTACCTAGATCACAGGCACTTGAATAAGAATTATGGGATAAATATGAATAACATTTCTTGTAACACTAGTTACTTTTCCCCCAGTACCACAAAATGTACTTTTTAAGTCATAAATGTTAAAAAGGCTTGCCATTGCAGAGGTAAACTCAATGCGTTCAGTTCTAATACACCATCAGAAGTCGCACACAACTCAGCAACAGCAATATAAGATCATGCAGTGACTTTTTGAACTTACCATTCTGCTCTTTCGTACTGGCGTGGTGAACCTTACTGATGTGACTCGATTCCGCCACCGACTCATGCTGATGAAGAGACGATATAAGAATCAAGAGAAGCAATGGAATCATTTGGATAAATGGTGGCTGTCGGTGCTTATAGGCACTTAGTATGTGTCGCTTGAATCACCATGCAGAAATATTGTTCGTGAGACGCGTATCCAACTTTGGACACATCAGTAAGAGGCACGCGTAAAGTAAAGTCCACATAATCCTGATCGGACAGAGTTTCTACTGCGAAAACTTCTCTGTGGAAAGTTTCCCGAGGAGCATCTGCGCAAAGTTAAGCATTAATTGCAGTTAACTTAGTGAGCGCACACCTGTTCAAGAGGACAGTTGGAAACGTGTACTGCTGTAAATTAAGATCTGCTGAGACGCGAAACGTGCATTTGTCTGTTTACAAAGTGTTCGTCTTTCCCTTGCACACACAGATAGTCCATTCGCGGAACGCAACACATAGCGACCGACTCTGGGTAAAATAGCACTTGTAGCGTTGCGCGTCCAACTTTCTTAAGGAAATGAACGTCTTGAGCTGGCTCCAAATGTTTGGCGAGCGCAGACGGCCGACTGGCGACACAACAGGTGCTGCACATAAAGTAAAAGTTCCCCGTGGAGGAAACTCCCCGGAGAGGCGGGGACCATTCACAAGCTGCTGCTGGTGCTGCCGCTATAGTCGCATGGAGTGAGAGACTATATTTCTCACATTTCCACTGCCACACAAGTATATATGAATCTGCGTGTGTGAGAGGGAGAGAGAGAGAGAGAGAGAGAGACGAAGGAGAAAGAGCATATGCTTATGGGTCAATAACTTGACGCTCGTTTTGTCTGTTAATGATTAAGTTATCATTAATATAATTAATAACATTAAAAATGCAATTAATCAAAAAAAAAAAAAAAGACTTCTATGAGGTATATTTTTGATTTCCTTAATTTAAATTGATTTGCATAATGTGTTTGGTGCTTGCAGTCAAAACTGTATATACAGTTGAGGTCAAAAGTTTACATACACCTTGCAGAATCTGCAAAATTGTAATTATTTTACCATAGTAATAGGGATCATACAAAATGCATGTTATAAGATATTTCAAATAATAGTTGTCATTTATAAGAATGAACTGTTTAAAAGTTTACATACATTTGATTCTTAATACCGTGTTGTTACTTTAATGATCCACAGTTGTTTTTTTTTTTTGTTTGTTTATTTTGTTTTGTTTAGTGATAGTTGTTCATGAGTCCCGCTGTTCTTCAGAAAAATCCTTCAGGTCCCACAAATGATTTGGTTTTTTAGCATTTTTGTGTATTTGAACCTTTTGAAACAATGACTGTATGATTTTGAGATCCATCTTTTCACACTGAGGACAACTGATGGGCCCCATGCAACTATTACAGAAGGTTCAAATGCTCACTGATGCTCCAGAAGGAAAAATGATGCATTAAAGGAGAAGTCCACTTTCAGAACAACAATTTACAGATAATGTATTCACCCCCTTGTCGTCCAAGATGTTCATGTCTTTCTTTCTTCAGTCGTAAAGAAATTATGTTTTTTGAGGAAAAACATTTCAGGATTTTTCTTCATATAATGGACTGATATGGTGCCCTGATTTTGAGCTTCCAAAATGCAGTTTAAATGTGGCTTCAAACAATCCCAAATGCAGAGGAAGAAGGGTCTTAGCTAGCGAAACGATCAGTTATTTTCATTTAAAAATTACAATTTAAATACTTTTTAATCTCAAACGCTGGAGTTGTCTTACTCTGTGTATTCTGACTCAAGACATTTAGGGTATGTCGAAAAACTCACACCGTATTTTCTCCCTCAACTTCAAAAATCATTTCAAAATCATCACTGCAGAAGTTCCGACCCAGTCTTTGCAAAGTAAACATGCAAAGAAGATCAAACACCCTTAACAAAAAAGGTAAAACAGTGATATAGAACAATTTTGAAGCTGAGGGAGAAAATACAGTCTACAGTTTTTCGACATACCCTAATTGTCTTGAGCTAGAATACACAGAGTTTAAGAGAGAGTAAGACAACACCAGTGTTTGAGATTAAAAAGTATATAAATTGTATTATTTTTATGAAAATAACCAATTGTTTCACTAGATAAGACCCTTCTTCCTCGGCTGAAATCGTTTACAACCGCATTTGGGATCGTTTGAAGCCGCATTTAAACTGCATTTTGGATTGCATTTCAAATTCTAATCCTAAAATGTCAACGACAGAAGAAAGGAAGACATGAACACCTTGGATGACAAGAGGGTGAGTACATTATTTGTAAACTGTTGTTCTGGAAGTGGACTTCTCCTTTAAGAGCCAGGGGTGTAAACTTTTGAACAGAATGAAGATGTGGACATTTTTCTTATTTTGCTAAATATCTTTTTTTTTCCATTTAGTACTGCCCTTCAGAAGCTATATGTTTCCCAGAAGACAAAATAAGTTAAATTTACCCTGATCTTTAGATTCAAAAAGTTTTCATCCCCCGGCTCTTCGATAACAATAGTTTCTGCCATGTACCATAGTTACAGCTACTGTTACAACTGCAGATTAATAAAAAATATTTTTGAAACTCCTTTAACAGTGTAAAAAATCTTGCATTAATCATTAGTTCATGACTGCTTCGCATGTTTATGGAAAGGCTTCCTGAACGGGTGTGACCATTTGGAACTAGGCCTAACACTATTATTATCACAAGTTGTGGCCTGTGTCGGTTCTTATGTCTGAATCTTTTCATCATTTTGTTTGGCATTTCATCATTGTGAAGTCAGAACAATGCCTAAAGCATCTTAAGGGAACCGCTAAAGACCTCTTAATTTGTCAAATCAAAGCTGCAGACAGTGCACTTACTCCCCTTGTGTAAGTTATTTCCTTCTCCTTGCTCAAAGCATCAAGCCATGAAGGTTTTTTCATGTGGTTAATCTCATCTCCCAGTTGTCAACGTGTTCCTTACGTGCCTGTTAGGTGTAGATTTCTATGGCAGACTAAACAATCAGAGAAGGGCACACATTGAAGTGATTCTCCCAGACAAATGATGCAATGGCAAAGCAATTCACTTTCAGCCCCAGACCACTACAGAAGAGGGAAAAAAATTTGAGACCAGAAGCATGTGGAAGCTAAAAATCTCAATCTAGATGACATGATCAGATTTCTAAGTGTGTTTTATTGTTGCATTGTGTGCGACATGGACAGAAACAACAATTGGAGAGGTGAAAAAATTACATATACAGCACCTATGCATATGTACATACATACAGTACATATGATTAAAGTGGAAGGTAATAATTATAGTGTTTTTTTGACAAATTATTATTTTGAGTCAGGACAGGAATAGGTTTTTAAAGAAAACATGGTACTGTAAAGACAAAACATGGTTTATTTTGGCTATTTTTTGGTTTGTAGAAGAATTTGCCTCTAGGTATGCAGGAAATGTTGCTTATGGATCCCTCAGTAGCAGAAAGTGGAAAGGTGTAGTATATGTTGCCGCCAGACTGGAGGTCATGTGCAGACTATGGGAGAGTATCATATTCCAACCCAAAACCTACAGCAGATGTCAGCACCTCTGCCAGAAAGAATCTCTCTCTCTCTCTCTCTCTGTATATGGGGGAGGGGTTTCAGTAGATTGCTATTTTGCCTCATTCGAGACACTACAGTGTCTTATGCTTTCACGGTGGTCCTGTGAATCACTTTGATATTGAGTCTAGATAAACAGTCAAATTACAAACAAGGCTATTTGAGGACTGGAGGAAAAGGTCAGTGTGGTCACTGCCTGTCTGGCCAGCAAACACTGAGTTAGCATCCGGCTGTAGCATTAGCGAGAACATAATCTTTGTTTGTCTGTAATAAGGTCATAGAGGAAACTAAACTAAACAAACATTGTGTCACCTTCCATCCAGTGCAGTATCCATCACACAGGATATGACATGTTAGATTGTCCAGAACAGGAAATGCTTCACCGGTGAGGGACATTACAAAGATGTGCTGATGATTTCCAGTCAAATCCAGTGTTATTTTTGCATTATTCATATACATATGTCAGGGGTGTTTCCTCAGAAGAGGCAAGGGAGGCAGTGCCTCCTCAGAATATTGGATGAGAAAAAAATCATAGTACAGTAATAAATCAATGCCAATATTCCAAAATATAATTTTGAAAAGTGTACTTGTTTTTCTAAAGAAACATAGTCCAAAAGTGATACAGCCGGTAAAGTTACAACAAGAGTCCCCATCTCTCTCCCATCCCCTGAGCCCATTGAATTTTAACAGAATGCCTTCATTGTGATATGATTGGATATTATTGGTTGTGATTGGCTGTGATTGGTTCATGTGATAAATTCCACCTCTTGTGTTCATGCGTGTTCACGAATCAGTCTGAATGACCAATATATACGGTGTTAAAGGGAAGACTATTTATTATATATATATATATATATATATATATATATATATTTATATATTAAGAATTTGGAATTTACATTGAATACCCGTAAATTGACATTCCTAGAATTCCCAGCGTTACATTGCAATGTTTACAATGTTACAATGTTTCTTCATAGTTTTTTCTTATCAGTTTTGTACATTAGGGTTGTATGTTATATCTAATGTTGTTAAATTAATGTTTATTGCATTATTAAAAAAGTGGCTTTGGTTAATCATGTGACTTTCTCATCATCACCTGGTGCATTACAAAGGTACAAAACAGATTTCAGTACTTTAATAGTTTGGTGTATTAATTTATATCAGTTAATCAAATTACGGTATTAAACTGTAAATTTAAGGTAGAACCATAAAATCTAAAATGTTGCTACCATATTTTTTACGGTAAAATTCTGGCAATAGCTGTTTTTTTTTTACTGTATATTTTACAGTTTTTTGGGGGTTTTTTACAGTGTGAGTAATCAGCTTGGTGAAATTTAAAGTAAATCTCTGTGTCTGTGACCAATATTAACTGAGCTTTGATGGCTAATGATCTGAAAAATTAAAAAGTACTTAAAAGTTAACTATTAAAAAGAATAGCTAAATGTTACACACACACACACACACATATATATATATATATATATTACATTTATGCTAAAATATATTAATATATATATAGTACATATATATATACTATAATTTTTTTTTTAAATAGCGTTTTGGTTTAATCATTTTAATAGTTTAAGTTTTAGTACTTGTATGTGTGTTTGCAATTTGCACTATTCTTTTCTATTTTGCTTTATTTTTAAGGCTTAGTTTTAGTAATTTTAGTGCTTCAATTTAAACTTTAATTTAATTTCAGTTAGTTACCAATATTTTAATATTGTTATGTATCAACATAGATGTAGTTATTTCTTATTTAGTTTTTATTTAAAATGTTATTTTATAACATTTAAAATATGTAATAATTTTAGCTTTAGCTAACATTAACTACTCTAGTCAAGTCAGTTAGATATCAATATTTCTAATTTAGTTTTTCATGTAATATTTAATTTTATTGCATTTAAAATACGTAATAGTATTAGTTTTAGCTAACATTAACTACACTTGTCAAGTCACTATAATATTTGTCACGTTTAATGTATTTTGGCTCACAGTAACAATGTGAATCAGCATACAGTATAATGACATGGTTGTCGTGGTATAAAGATTTAAAAAATCATTTTGTATTTAGCATCTGATCTCTGTTTGTACTGTACTGAACATTTGTAGCTGTTAAAGTTCCATGTAATTTGTCAGGTGAGTAAATTCTCTCCTTGTAAATTGCTTCTAGACTGTGATTTGGTCCTGTTCCAATGTGAGAAAAGGCTATTGACCTGCTCACTTTGATTCATTTGGGTCTCTTCCAAGAGACATAAAAAGGGAAAGTAAAAGTTAAAACAATTTCTTGCTAAGCTGCAATTACGACCTAGGGAATTATCGCACTCTGTACTTCACAAGACAGACCATCTTGATAGATTTTATCAGACAAAAATGTTGTAAAGTGAATGAGTGAGAGTCTATAGGATGAGTCATGCTGCTCGCACAGCCTTTTGGCAAGGAAAAACAGCGTGAATCCTTGAAATAGACATTGTCGGGAAAAGTAAAAAGTCTGTGACAAACAGATTTATTAATACACTTCCTATCATTACTTGCATCTTGTGACAGTCCCTTTCTTACATGCTGTTTATCACATCTAGTGAATCCAGAGTTCCAGTTATTCTCCATTAGGGTCTTCCTGACATTCTTTCAGACCTCTGGAATGCTTGCCAATCACCTTTTGAGAACTACACACCATCATACAGTGTCTTTGAGAAAGCAAAGTGGTACCTTCACCCTATGACTGCTTTTATTTTGATTTTTAATGAGGAATGTGTCAGCACAGGGGTGTGTGGAGACTGATAGCAAAGTGGAGTCTGCATGCCAGATATAATACCACATTCGATTTGCTAGAACGCACTGACATATTTTTGGACCGGTGCTACGTTGTCCATCAGCTATGTGGCTTTTGGCCAAACATTGAACGTTTTTCTAAAAACAAGCCTCCCTTTGTTCCTGGTCATTTATTGTCAGGGTTTTAATTCAACCGGTATTAATCAGTAATTTAGTTTATGTGCACGCATTATTAATACATTCTGCTCCGCTACAATGAAAAGCAGAGACTAAGGCGTCTATTGTCCTGACAAAGCTGATGAAGGAGGTATAGTATTGCGCATAATTTATATGAACAATGCTTGAGGTCTTTGGACCTCTGCTGAACGCCAGAGTGCCCTGTGGAAATTTGTGAATGTCTGTGTTTTCATTCTCACTTAATCCAAACACCATTTGCCCAGCATCCTTAGAGAATATCTGCATGGGAGAGAAATGTGTCTGAGCTTTGCTTTGGGTTCACATCTTAATGTTTGTGTTGTCTTTTGAGGAAGTAACAGAGTGTTTAACTTTGCTAAGAGAGAACAAAAATGTATTTGGCCTCGGGTTGAGACTATACCTGATGGCTACATTCCACTAACAACGGGGTCCTTCAACCTCTATGTCCCGATGTGCTTAAAAATACAGACATCCACACCTTGTGTCTGTTGGCTGGCACGCTTGTTTTACTTTGCTTGTTGCTTGAGTACTCTTGTTTAAGCTTAAAATGGCACCATTCATTCAGCTAGGAACAAGTATAGATGGACATATTTAAAAATAAAATAAAACAACATTAACATTACCAGTATTATCAGCAAATCTTAAATTCAATCTTTTTGTCAACTTGTTTTCTTTTGGTTAGCACAGGTTTTTGTATTTCTTTTTGGAAGTGATTGGTCATAGGACTCTGAGCTTTCACCAGTTTTTGAGTGGAAAATTGTTTGTGGATCATTTTGGCAATGAAAAAATCCCCAAACAAGTCCTAAAAAAGTACAATAATGATCCCTTTTTTGGGGTGGTACTGTATAATAGCCTGTGTGAGCAAAGTCAGTAAATATTAGTACCATGCACTAATATTAACTGTCATTTTCTGGAAAAATAAAATCCTTTCTACGTCAAAATGGCCAAAACCTAAAATGAAGGGTAAGCGTTTAATTATTTACACATGCAAAAAATACACAAGTTTAATTCTTATTTTTAAAAGTAAAACATTCATTCTTACATACTTTCTTTCCTATCTTGGATTATTTTTCTTACATATACAGTTGAAGTCAAAAGTTTACATGCACCTTGCAGAATCTGAAAAATAAGAGTAATCATACCAAATGCATGTTATTTTTATTTAGTACTGACCTGAATATGATATTTCACATATGACATTTACATATAGTTCACAAGAGAAAATAATAGTTGAATTTATAAAAATAAAGTATGAAAAGTTTACATAAACTTGATTCTTAATACTGTGCTGTTACCTGAATGATCCACAGCTGTTTTTTTTTTTGTTGTTGTTTTTTCTGTATAGTGATAGTTGTTCATGAGTCCCTTGTTTGTCCTGAACAGTTAAACTGCTTGCTGAAAAGTCCTTCAGGCACCAAAAATTAGTTGGTTTTGCAGCATTTTTGTGTATTTGAACCCTTTCCAACAATGACTGTATGATTTTGAGATCCATCTTTTCACACCGAAGACAACTGAGGAACTCATATGCAACTATAACAAAAGGTTCAAACGCTCACTGATGCTCCAGAAGGAATAATGATGCTTTAAGAACCAGGGGTGTAATCTTTTGAACAGAATGAGGATGTGTACATTTTTCCTATTTTGCATAAAAATCATATTTTTTCATTTAGTACTGCCCTTCAGAAGCTACAGAAGATATTTACATGTTCCCCAGAAATCAAAATAAGTTAAATTTACCCTGATCTTCAAATTCAAAAAGTTTTCACCCCCCAGGTCTTAATGCATCGTTTTTCTTTCTGGAGCATCAGTGACTGTTTGAACCTTCTGTAATAGTTGCATATGAGCCCCTCAGTTGTCTTCGGTGTGAAAAAATGGATCTCAAATCAGACAGTCATTGCTGGAAATATACATTGTTGTTCAAATACACAAAAATGCTGAATAACCAAATAATTTGTGTGACCTGAAGGACTTTTCTGAAAAACAGCGGGCAGTTTAACTGTTCACGACAAACAAGAGACTCATGAACAACTATCAACAAAAAAAAAAAAAAATAATAAAATCATTCAGGTAACAACGCAGTATCAAGAATAAAGTGTATGAAAACTTTTGAACGGGTCATTTCATTTTTATAAATTCAACTATTATTTTCTCTTGTGAACTATATGCAAACATATTCTATGTGAAATATCTCATTCAGGTCAGTACTAAATAAAAATAACATGAATTTTGTATGATCTCTCTTATTTTGGTAAAATAATTTTGCACATTTTGCAAGGTGTGTAAACTTTTGACTTCAACTATATTTATGCCTCTCTCTCTTTGCATTTATTCCATTTTGCATTTGTCCTTGCATTTATTTTTTTCTAGCATTCACCCTTGCATTCATTTTTTTACTATGTTCAATGATTCTCCTATGTATTCTCTTTTTCTTCTCTCTGTTACAAAAGCGCAATTTCAAGCACCATACAGACACAATAGAGAATATTGCGTGTGCTAATCATTTTCAGAAACACTTGTGCTGAAACGGCAGAGCAAGTGTGATGGCCTTGCATTATGTTCCAGTGCTGCTGTGGAAGCTGTGTGATTAATTCTGTCCTTGTACAGCCTTCTACTGCGCATGTTGCATGACAGGTGCACACACAAGGCTCCATCTTGGCAACCCTTTACCAATGCAATAGGACAGCGGGAATATAGATTCTGTTTAGATTATTAAAATTGAACAAGGTAAGAAAAACCAACAGGATTCGGCGGCATAATGAACGCTATTCCAACGTTTCGCGCTGACTGAGGAAACGACGAGCAGAATGCGATATAGACGGCGACTGGTCATGAAGGCTTTTTAACGACCGATTGCACTGTCAGCGCTACTGGATCGGATCTGTGGAACAACAACCGCTAACATATTGAAATGGTGAGTGAAACCGTGTGTAATATTTAAAGAAAAGAGCGACTGAGCGTTTTAAATGTGTGTGATGAATGGGGGGAGGTGCGACGCGCGTAAATGCTGTCATTCTGTGTTGTATTTCCCCTCATCATCGTCATCCCAACCCCCTCGTCGTCATGGAGGATGCTGTTGCTATGTTTTCCCTCTCCCCCATCTGCTGCCGTAACTCGCTTTATTTTCTATCATGCCTGAATGCAACTTCTTCAACTTGATGCTCAAATGCATCCACAGGTCGTTGTTATACCATTACGTATTTGCATAAACATAAAATATACTGTAAGCATATGGGGTTTGGCAATATGAGCGTCATGTGTCAGGCTAAGATTATGTAATTTGGGCCTAATTATGATTTTATTTTACTGTTGAATCAAAACCATAACATACATGTGTATAATGCATGTTTTGTAGTTGTATTGAAATACTATTTTCATTTTATCATTATTATTTTGATAAATACATTATATACCTAAGTATTATTTTATGTTATATTAGCATTTCATTATTAGATAATAGGTTTAAAATGTATTTGATGTGAATCAACACAAACACATTTATATTTTTATATTTATCTATATGGTGATAAACCCACTATATGGAGTCATCATAATATTGTATGGTCAGCAGTTTGTTGATACCTCTTCTGATTGCTGTAGCATATTGTGTGAGCTACAGTAGGCTTAAATTAATATATTAAACATAATTAAATGTATTTTTTCACCTCAGTTACCTCTAATACTTCATTTCTGGATGCTTATCTGTTTTTCCTTATGTTACTATACAGATCTGTGTTATAGGTTAGGGATCATGAGTGAGTTTTTTTTTTTTAGCTGTGAATGAAGCAGTCAGACTTACTAAGGGCAGACGGCCAAAAAAGGAGAAGTGTTTCAATTGAATATGGGTTAAGTTTAATTAGATTTAGTCTGTTGTGAAAATAAAACAAAACCATGTCTCTCCTTCCCTTAAATTATCTTCCGTAGTAAAACATTATAATCCATTACTTGAATTTCTATACTTCATATATGGACCTGCAGTCAGTGCTTGTGTGTGTCTTTCCAAGAAAGGACATTAAACTCAAATTGCCATGACCGCTAAATCAGGGAAAAGAAAGGGAATGAGAGAGAAAGAGATATGGAGAGATGTGAAGGAGAAACACAGGCATCTGGTGATAATAATAATGATGGAATGAGTGAGAGATTGGAGGAGTGTGCATGAACGCTGGCCTGTTTCAGTTAAGATGATGATCAATGCACTGGCGCAGAATCAGGCCTCCAGAGGTGGAGGGTGGAAGAGTCTAGACAGGGGAGTTTCTGGCAGTGTTCCTCAGAGGGGAATTCCTCTTGCTGAGCTTTCCAATTGTTTCCTTTCCTCTACATTTGGGACACTCATGGATGGTTGTGTTGTACAGAGCACTGTACATGAGTCAAATAGTTTGACGTCTGGCATATTTCAAACTGCTGACATGTAGGTCTCACTATAGGCATAACTGTGTCTTTCCAAAGCTATTTCCTATGGTACATTTTAAATGAATAAATCCTGCTAATATTCTTATAATGCACATGGTAGGATACCAAGAACACCTGCAACATAAATATCTGTAAGGCAGTGTTTACAAGGGGCAAAATTATTTGTTTCGGTAATGAATTCAATAATTTTATATATATAATTTGTGGAAACAGTGTGCTTTTATACTGTAGAAGCACATTGTCAGACCACCCACAGTGACAGACACCCATAACCATTTTTAAAGCGGTCACGGATACAACAGAACCACATTTCCTGAGCCAACGGACCATCAGTCTCCAAGACAGTCCAGCGTAGTCTTGCCCTAACTGTACGTCCTCTGAGAGGACACTGTTATCCATTAATATCACTGGGAATTTCAGTGCTCTGCTTATGAAAGGCTTTGAAAAAGGAAATAATATCACATTTTTTATTTTTCTTTGAAACAGTAGTTGTTAAAGGAGAAGTTCACTTCCAGAACAAAAACTTACAGATAATTTACTCACCCCCTTGTTATCCAAGATATTCATGTCTTTCTTTCTTTAGTCATAAAGATATTATGTTTCTTGAGGAAAGCATTTCAGGAATGTTCTCCATATAGTGGACTTCTATGGTGCTCGTGAGTTTGAACTTCCAAAATGTAGTTTAAATGCAGCTTCAAAGGGCTCTAAATGATCCCAGCCAAGGAATAAGGGTCTTATCTAAACAATCAAAACAACTGGCAATTTTCTAAAAACAAATGTACAATTTATATACTTTTTAACCTCAAATGCTCATCTTGTCTTGCTCTGCCATGTGCATCTTATTTTCTCCTCCAACTTCAAAATTGTCCTACATTGCTGTTTTACCTTTTTTTTTTAAAGGGTGTTTGACCGTTGACTTTTTTGGGACAATTTTGAGAAAATGAGATGGGATTTTTTTGACCTACCCTAACTGTATTGACCTAGATTACACAGACAAGATGAGCATGAGTGCATTGCATTGTCATTCTGCTAAATAAGACCCTTCTTCCTCGTCAGAAATTGGTTAGAGTCCTTTGAAGCTGCATTTAAACTTCATTTTGGAAGTTCAAACTCACGGGCACCATAGAAGTCCACTATATGGAGAACATTCCTGAAATGTTTTCCTCAAAAAACATAATTTCTTTTCGAGTGAAGAAAGAAAGACATGAACATCTTGGATGACAAGGTGTGAGTAAATTATCTGTAAATTTTGGTCTGTAAATCTGGGCCTTGAATGTGTCAGTTCCGATGCTGCCTATGCAAGGTCAGAAAGCTCTTGAATTTCATCAAAAATATCTTAATTTGTGTTCCAAAGATGAACAAGGGTCTTGGAACAGATTTGGAACAATAAGAGGTTGGGTAAATAATGGCATTGACATTGTTTTGTTTTATATTTGTAGTTAAATAAAGAGCATTGATCATGCTATCAGAAAAAATATCACTAAATCACCTAATAACCATGATAGAAATAATGTCAGCAATGCACCTAATGTAATACATATATACCTGCTCTTGTTGTATGTGTTGTTTCTCTTCCAGAAGATGAACTGCTGTAATATGAAGGCTCTAAAGGTGATTTTCTTGTTGCTTATCATCTGTCTCTGGATGGAAGGAGGATTCACCAAAGAAAAATCTGCTAAGAAAGGAAAGAAAAAGGGAAAACAGGTTTACTGTCCTTCGTAAGTGCATTTGTATTCAACATTTCGTGGCATGGATTTTTACCGTTTACCTCCACTTGTTACCAGTGGTTTTCTGCAACCACTATGTGCGTGCAGCTGCAGGTGATGTAACTGTGATGTCTACTCCAAATTGGTCTATTGCGCTAGACACACATCAAGTTGACTAAGGAACTATAAAAACAGCTAATCTGCTCTAATGTTGTGTGCACTTCACACTGTAACACATGAACTCACAACGGTAATAATGTTTGACTCTAGATTTTGAAAAGTTGCCCTTCACAATAGTATAATGAAAATGGAAAGACACTGTAATAAACAGATGACTCAAACTTTAAACATGAGCATGATTTCACATAGTTTTGATGTTGTTAAAGGAGAAGTCCACTTCCAAAACAAAGATTCACATATAATGTACTCACCCCCTTGTCATCCAAGATGTCTTTCTTTCTTCAGTCGTAAAGAAATTATGTTTTTTGAGTAAAACATTTCAGCGTTTTTGTCCATATAATGGACTGGTATGGTGCCCCGATTTTGAACTTCCAAAATACACCTTATATGCAGCTTCAAACGATCCCAAATGCGGTTGTAAACGATCCCAGCCGAGGAAGAAGGGTCTTATCTAGCGAAATGATTGGTTATTTTTATTAACAAAATACAATTTAAATACTTTTTAATCTCAAATTCTCGTCTTGCCTTTCTCTCCATGAACTCTGTGTATTCTGACTCAAGACAGTTAGTGTATGTTGAAAAACTTCAATCGTATTTTCTCCCTCAACTTCAAAAATCATTTCAAAATCATCCTACATCGCTGCAGAAGTTCTGACCCAGTCTTTGCAACGTGAACATGCAAAGATCAAACGCCCTTAACGAAAAAGGTAAAACAGCGATATAGGACGATTTCGAAGTTGTGGGAGAACATGAGATGGGAGTTTCTCGACATACCCTAACTGTCATGCACCGGAACAAAAACAGTCCAAGCAGAGTAAGACAAGACGAGCGTTTGGCATTAAAAAGTATAGAAATTGTTCTTTTTATTAAAATAACCAATCGCTACGCTAAATAAAACCCTTCTTTCTCAGCTGGGATCGTTTATAACCACATTTGGGATTGTTTGAAGCCACATTTAAACTGCATTTTGGAAGTTCCAAATCGGGGCACCAAATCAGTCCATTATATGGAGAAAAATGCTGAAATATTTTCCTCAAAAAACGTAATTTCTTTATGACTGAAGAAAGAAAGACATGAACATCTTGGGTGACGGGGGTGAGTAAATTATTTGTAAATTGTTGTTCTGGAAGTGGGCTTCTCCTTTAATGGCTGCACCCTAATGTGGGGGACATAAGGGTGCAACTATTAACAACATCAAAACTATCTTTGGTCCCTTCAGGCAGCTGTCGTCAGAGGATCTAGCACGGGTTCCAGCAAACTCTACCAGCAACATCCTCAACAGGCTTTTGGTCAGCTATGACCCAAGAATCCGACCCAACTTCAAAGGTCAGTACTTCATTCTTGTAATTCCATGATATAAGTATAATAATGAACAAGATTCATTATGTCATTACATCTATCTAGTAACATCCTAGAAATCATGTAAAGACACCCTAGCAATGACTAAAAAACATCTTAGCAACTGCCTATCAACACCCTAGCACTTACCCAGATTACCTCAGCAGTAGCAACAACCATTCATTTCCTTGTTTAAATGTATTCTTCTATTTACTATTTACAGCTATTTTTCCTTTTCTTGTTCACTATTATTACATTGTCTTTTGCCTGCCCACCTGTCAATGAATATATTTATGTCCAATTATTAAACATCACAAAGCATGTTTTATTGTGTGTATATACATTGTGGCAGATACGTCATTCTAGGTTATGCTACTGTTGGCAGCCTTTCCTGATATAATGAAGCAGGTTGTAAAGAGTGAGAACCTCTGTTGCCTCCCTGCTCGCTGGCATTCAGCGTAAACATGGGCCTTGATGTGGTCTGAGTGTTAAGAGCTCACTGTATGATTCAGTGTTATTACTCCCTATGGCCAGGCAGCTGCTCTTCATATCTGGGCAAGATGAAAGCTCCTGGCAGTCATTAAAGTCAACATTATAATCTTGGGAATAGGAATAGCAGTGGAGTAGTTGAAGCATTTTCCTATAATGCCATGCTTTCCATGTACTATACATAAAGTGAAAACATATGTTTCATGGTATAAACCAAATAGTTAATGTTACCCGTAATAGTCCGTGAGAAAGTGCACCGCTTAAATTGTTAGAATGACTTAGGGTGCGTCTTGTTTGATGTATGTGATTGATGTGCTGAGACGTATAGTTTGTTTATGTTTTGTTTTGTTTTTAGGTATTCCTGTTGAGGATCGTGTGAACATTTTCATCAACAGTTTTGGGTCCATCCAAGAGACCACTATGGTATGCCACATCACTTTTGTCTTTTTATACACATAAATAGTAAACACAAACATATAATAATAAGTATAATAAAAAAATAAATAATATCTAATATATATAAAATCACTGTTTTCTATTTTAACATTTTAAAATATCATTTATTCCTATGATAAATTTTCAGCAGCCATTACTTCAGTCTTCAGTGTCACGTGGTCCTTCAGAAATTATTTTGATATGCTGTTTTGGCGCTAAATAATTATTTCAATTTTTTTTTCCCCGTTTTTGTTAACTGTAATACATTTGTAGGATTTTTTGATAAATAGAAAGTTTAAATTAAAAGCATTTTTAAAATAGAAATAGACTGACCCCCAAACTTTTAGAATGGTAGTGTAAATAATTAGTTACATATTTTCTCTATATTTATTTGCTTGAAATTATTATTTTGATTGTAATGATTAAATCAGAGCAAGTTCTTTCCTATAAATCAATCAACTTGTTTGTAATGTCACTATACAGTAACAACAACAAAATGTTCCTTGAATATCGATGTTTATCAAAACAAGCTGGACAAAAATCAGTTAAAAAGTGACATTTAAATTATTTACAGTTTTGGATGACACAACCCTTTGAGGTGTTCTAGTCCAACAGTACTTTGGCCATTGAATCTTGTATTTTTCTCAATATTCAACTTTTTTTCTTACTTTTTAAATTTCTGAATCTTAAAATGTCATTGATATTGAAATCAATGATTGGATCAGAAAAGAACAGATCAGTCTCAAACATTTTGTGAGGGAAAAAAAAGTTTTAAAAATGTCAGATTGTCAGACAACTCCTACCCGACAGACGATTGGATTCATGACTGTGCGCTTTATTTTAGGCTTACCGTGTTTACTTAACACTCCAACAGGGGGAAAAAAATCAGCTCCAGACCCCACAATCTTACGTCTGGCTTCTTATGAGCAGTGACACCCATAAACAACCCATCGTGCCAGAGTGTTTCAGATCACCTCCACTGAAAATATTTCCCCTGGAAACACATCAGAGAGTCATGTTTTCTGCCCGGCACTGCTTGGTGTCATAGGTTGAATATAGTTTTGCAGTCACTTCTACAGGAGTGTTGCGTGACACCAGGCTTTTATAGCATTGGAAATGAGGTCCCATTTTGTTGTTGCATCATTCTGCTGTGGTTAACCTTAAAATGCACAGGTGGTATATGACAGATATACAAAAAGGCTATTCATAACCTCTCCAGAGACCTGACTAGTAAGAAGTAGGCCACTTTGCCTACCACAGCTTGTTTAGCACTTTATTACCATTTGGACAGGAAGGTCCAACAAAACAGCACTTGTAAACATTACAGCTAAAAAAAAATATGGTTTAAGAAAATTTTACTAACCTTGCTAAAATGTCAGTTGTTTTTAAAACATTTTTTTCTTGGTCATGTCTACAGTAAAGGCTGGATAACTATAGACGATGACTATAATCATCATAGTATTGTTTTAAAAAAATTTCTAAATTTAAAAGAATAGAACAGTCCATACAAAAACCATAATGATAACATCACAGAGGAAAAATATCAATGGATTCATACGGAGCCCTGCACATGACATGCAGCCAGGGGAAAAAACGTAAATTGTGCACACAAAATAATAATTTGTTCTGCTTCCTGTCCACATTCTCATAAACCGATGGAAAGAAATAGTAAATTGTGCACACAATTTAGTATACCGAGGGAACAAATAAGTCAACTGTGCACATGATTTACTTAAACCAAGGGCATGAATTAGTAACTCATGTCACAATTTAATAAACCGGGAGAATGAATTAGTAACTTGTGCGCACAATTTAGTAAACCAAGGGAACAAATTAGTAACTTGTGCGGACAATTTAGTAAACCGAAGAAACTAATTAGTAAATCGTGTGCACAATTTAGTAAACTGAGTGAATGAATTAGTAAATCATGTGCATGATTTAGTAAACCGAGGGAACGAATTAGTAACTCATGTGCAGGATTTAGTAAAGCAAGGGAATGAATTAGTAAATTGTGTGCACGATTTAGTAAACCAAGGGAATGAATTAGCAACTTGTGCGCACAATTTAATATACCAAGGGAACAAATTAGTAACTTCTCCACACGCTTTAGTAAACTGAGGGACGAATTAGTAACTTGTGCCCACAATTTAGTAAACCGAGAAAATGAATTAGTAACTTGTGCGCACAATTTAGTAAACCGAGGGAATGAACTAGTAACTTGTGCGCACAATTTAGTAAACAGAGGGAACGAATTAGTAACTTGTGTGCACAATTTAGTAAACCGAGGAAATGAATTAGTAACTTGTGCACACAATTTAGTAAACCGAGGAAATGAATTAGTAACTTGTGCGCACAATTTAGTAAACCGAGGAAATGAATTAGTAACTTGTGCGCACAATTTAGTAAACCGAGGAAATGAATTAGTAACTTGTGCCCACAATTTAGTAAACCGAGGAAATGAATTAGTAACTTGTGCCCACAATTTAGTAAACCGAGAAAATGAATTAGTAACTTGTGCGCACAATTTAGTAAACCGAGGGAATGAACTAGTAACTTGTGCGCACAATTTAGTAAACAGAGGGAACGAATTAGTAACTTGTGTGCACAATTTAGTAAACCGAGGAAATGAATTAGTAACTTGTGCGCACAATTTAGTAAACCGAGGAAACGAATTAGTAACTTGTGCCCACAATTTAGTAAACAGAGCGAACGAATTAGTAACTTGTGTGCACAATTTAGTAAACCGAGGAAATGAATTAGTAACTTGTGCGCACAATTTAGTAAACCGAGGAAACGAATTAGTAACTTGTGCCCACAATTTAGTAAACCGAGGAAATGAATTAGTAACTTGTGCGCACAATTTAGTAAACCGAGGAAACGAATTAGTAACTTGTGCGCACAATTTAGTAAACCGAGGGAATGAATTAGTAACTTGTGCGCACAATTTAGTAAACCGAGGGAAAGAATTAGTAACTTGTGTGCACAATTTAGTAAGTAGAGGGAACGAATTAGTAAATCGTGCACATAATTTAGTAAACACAGGGAACAAATTAATAAAATTGTGTGCACGATTTAGTGAACTGAGGGAACGAATTAGTAACTTGTGTGCACAATTTAGTAAACCGAGGGAATGAATTAGTAACTTGTGCGCACAATTTAGTAAACCGAGGGAATGAATTAGTAACAATTTAGTAAACCGAGGGAATGAATTAGTAACTTGTGCGCACAATTTAGTAAACCGAGGGAATGAATTAGTAACTTGTGCGCACAATTTAGTAAACCAAATTAATAAAATTGTGTGCACGATTTACTGAACTGAGGGAAAGAATTAGTAACTTGTGTGCACAATTTAGTAAGTAGAGGGAACGAATTAGTAAATCGTGCACATAATTTAGTAAACACAGGGAACAAATTAATAAAATTGTGTGCACGATTTACTGAACTGAGGGAATGAATTAGTAACTTGTGCGCACAATTTAGTAAACCGAGGGAATGAATTAGTAACTTGTGTGCACAATTTAGTAAGTAGAGGGAACGAATTAGTAAATCGTGCACATAATTTAGTAAACACAGGGAACAAATTAATAAAATTGTGTGCACGATTTACTGAACTGAGGGAACGAATTAGTAACTTGTGTGCACAATTTAGTAAACAGAGGGAACGAATTAATAAATTGTGTGCACGATTTAGTAAACTGGGGGAACAAATTCGTATTGTAAATCGTGTCCATGATTTAGTAAATCGAGGGAACGAATTAGTAAATCATGTGCATGATTTATTTAAAACAAGGGAACGAATTAGTAACTTGTGCACACAATTTAGTAAACCAAGGGAACAAAATAGTACATTTTTAAAACATTCTAAAACAAGTAGTAACATTTAAAGAAACGGCTTTCAGAAAAAACATTCTGTTAATGATGTAGAAATAATGTTTTTGCGCTAACTTTGAAAAAAACGTTTCTGGAAGAACGTTTGTTCATAACTTTGAGAGAACCTGTTCAGAGAATGTTCCCTGTTAGCTGGGATGCCACCGTGCCATCCATAGTGTGTGTAATACATCCCAAATGTTCCTGGTCAGAGCCCTAAATGAAAAACAGGACATACCAAGATGTGAATCATACACGCAGGGACAACACACCCAGAAACATTTAGAAACCGAATTCACTTGACCTAGTACAGCTGGAGTGTGGCCATTTTATTTGGCATGTCGTCTGTCTTCACAGTATCAGCGCTAGCAAAACAAGCTCCACTAGAAAATGCCACTTCAAAGCCTTTTGCTCACGCAAGCCGACAGGGAAGCTGGGGCCAATCTGACTTAACGAACCCTGTGTTTTCCCTAGTGTAGGTGCTCACATACAGCGCGAGCCCTCATTGCAGCACCCGTCGCACGCCTCTGATGTTTGCGATAGTTGGAAATGTAAATAGGAGCAGCTCCAAGCGCCGCAGCTGTGCGCCTTCAATACCAGCCGTTATTGGAGCCTGGATACTTCAGAGATGAGCGTGTTTTAAAACATCACTCAGAGGTCGTGAGAAATGCTTGTTGCCATGGCGATGCCTAAGACACCTGGGCTCCTCTGTCACCCTTAGGACTAATGTGCTGTTTTTGTGTCCAAATCAAAACTTCTCACAGTTCCTGTCACGTAACACAAAGACAGGTGTCAGCCCTGCTAACTACCACCCACCCACAAGCAAATTTTCGGTGTCAGAAAATACTTGATTGAATTCCTGAAAACCTTAATGGATATTTTGGCTTGTATTTTCTAGGACTATCGCGTCAACATCTTCTTGAGACAGCGCTGGAACGACCCCCGACTCCGGCTTCCTCAGGATTTCAAGTCGGACTCGCTCACGGTTGACCCGAAGATGTTCAAATGCCTGTGGAAACCCGATCTTTTCTTTGCCAACGAAAAGAGCGCTAACTTTCACGACGTCACTCAGGAGAACATCCTGCTCTTTATCTTCAGAAACGGAGACGTCCTCATCAGCATGAGGTGAATTTTATGATCTCTTCCTGCAAAGTATCCAACCTCTGTCTTTGCGGATGGTGACAAATGAGGTCTGAGTGCTGGTAACACCTACTCACATTATTTACCGCAGCAATCAAAACAAAGCAAACACAAAAGTTTATCAGGTGTCAAGGCCTTTTAAAGTGGAACAAATTACTGTGCAGGAGTTTAATCGGAAGGTGTTGAAATTAATGGTATAGCATGTTTGCAAATTTATAGAAGCCTGTTACAGAGCAATGAAATATAAAACTGAGATGAAGTTTAAAATAAGATACAATGTCAGATTGTGAAAAATGAAGTCGCACTTACGAGAAGTTGCAGTGACAAGAAATAATGTTGCACATGTGAGATAAACTACTGTTCAGAAGTTTGGAGTACATAAGATTTAAAAAAAAAAAAGTTAATGTCTTTGGAAGAAGTTCATGGTCACTAAAGCTGCATTTAATTGTAAATAAATAAATGAAAAAATACAACTGTGAAATATCATTAATATTTTAAAACATACTATTGTTTGTCATTAAAAAAAAATTAATATATTATAAAATGTAATTTATCTATGTGATGTCCAATTTTCTATGGAAGCCTGTTTCCACCATTTATTTAAAAAGAAGGTAATTGTGACTTTTTATCTCAGAATTCTGACTTTTTTTTCTCGTAATTGCGAGTTCAGAAGCAATTCTGACTTTTTTCTTGGAATTGTGAGATATAAACTCACAAATGTGAGTTATGAAGTATAAAATAAACTTCCAATTCTGAAAAATAAAGTCGCAATTCTGAGAAATTAAGTCAGAATAAACTCATAATTCTGACTTTTTTCTAAGAATTGCGAGTTTATATTTCGCAATTGTGACATTTTTTTCAGAACTGTGAGTTTATATCTAGCAATTCTGACTTTATAACATGTAATTACAAGTTAAGTCAGAATTTTGAGATATAAACTGCATGAAAAAAAGTCAGAATTTATATATCATCAGTTTATATCACATAATCCTGACTTTATAACTCACAACTGCGAGTTTATGTCTTGCAATTCTGACTTAATTTCTCAAAACTGCAAGTTTATATCTCACAGTTCTGACTTTATAACTCGCAATTGTGAGTCTATATCACACCATTCTGAGAAAAAAGTCAGAATCGCTCATTTATATCTTGCAATTCTGTCTTTACAAACTCGCAATTGCGCGTTTATATCACAATTTTGTGAAAAAAGTCAGAATTGTGAGTTTATATCTAGCAATTCTGACTTTATAACATGTAATTGGGTCATTCTATAGTTGTGGGTACTTCTCATGTCAGTGAAGTATGTTTTTAATATATTTTTATCAATATAAAGCCCCGATGCTTAATTTACTAGTACACAATTACATTTTTTCCAATCACATTACTATATGGTGAAAAAGCCACATTTTTTGTTCAAAAATAACGTTCATATGACATACAACCATGGTCCGATTTTGTAAAGTTGCTCATTCTACTCTGCATTTAAGCATGAAAATTACCTCAAATATAAATTAATTTCATAGTTTTGCCTTCAGTTAGATTAGGTTATCAAGACATTTGGGTGTGCTCTTCAAAAATAGTAAGTGTTTATTGTGATATAACTGGTTTTATTTGTGTCCAAAAATCCATTGTCAACTAAGTTACCCACTAGAAACCCCCCTTCAAAAAGGAATGGTTTGTCCCATTCTAACATAATTTGCACAGTATGATGATATTTCTTCTAGAAGCACATGGATGAAACACTAGAAGTTATGTTCTCTCTCTTTCCCCTAATATTGTTTAAACTAGCAAACCTGTGTCAAGAGTGGATTCACTGACTGTCAACAGTGTTACACAAGCATTATTGCTGCAAATTTAAACAAGACACTTTAACTAAAAGTGACACTTTAAACAAAACTGTTTTGTTTATGAAAATATATTTCTAAACATACCATATGCTCAGTAGTTCTAGGCTTCCATGTAGAGTATAGTCCCAAAACACAAAAAATGTCAACTAAGTTACCTGTCAACTGTGTTACCCAGTAAAGGTAACATGGTGGACAGTAGCAAACATAGATGGTATTTTATGCACATATTCCTAGAGATCACCTTTATTTATATAGCACTTTATACAATATAGATTGTTTCAAAGCAGCTATGTAAGGTCATGTTTGGGTTTTTGGGAAACAGGAAAACTTTTTTTCACATTGTCAAATTCTAAATGTACCCCTAATTATACAATGACCCAATTACAAGTTAAGTCAGAATTGTGAGATATAAACTTGTCATTCTGAAAACATATCAGTCTTTTTTTTCCCAGCAAAACTTTTGCGAGAAAACAAGTCAGAATTTTGAGATATAAACTTGCAATTGCATGAAAAGAATTCAGAATTGAGTTTATATTGCATAATTCTGCTTTATAACTCGCAACTACGAATTTATGAATTGTGATTCTGACTTCTGAGTCTATATCACACAATTCTGAGAAAAAAGTCAGAATTGCAAGATATAAATTCACAATTCTGTTTTTTTCTCAGAATTGCATGGTATAGACTTGCAACTGCGAGTTATAAAGTCAGAATTGAAAGATATAAAAAGATATAAACTTGCACTTTATAACTCGCAAATTGTGCATTGCAATTCTGACTGTATATCTTGAAATTGCCAGTCTATATAATGTAATTCTGAGAAAAAAATTCAGAACTGAGTTTATATCTTGCAATTCTGACTTTATAACTCACAATTGTGAGTCTATACCACGCAATTCTGAGAAAAAAAGTCACAATTGCAAGTTTATATCTCACAATTCTGACTTTATAACTTTGCAATTGCAAGATTTTATCACGCAATTCTGAGAAAAAGTCAGAATTGCAAGTTTATATCTCACAATTCTGACTTTATAACTCGCAATGACACGTTTATATCACAATTCTGTCAGAATATCTCAAGTATCGAGTACAATTAAAACAGTATATATAATCAAAAAAACAGAGAATACATGTTTGAGTGACAGGGAACAGTGACTTAGTCCTCGTCTGAGCTCTTCTTAATGCTTTTAATAAACCTCAGGGGACTTAAAGCAATCTGAGAATTGGCGATTTGATACATCTGTTGACCCTAGGATTTCACCTCACCACTGACACCTAAATTACAGCTCCTGCTATTTGATCCCATGTGAAAGTTCAGTCCTTTAGCAGTGGCGGACACCTCTGTCATTATCTTTCCACCGCTTTATCTGCAGGTCCTGCTGAGTGAATGAAACTCTCAGAGACTTCTAGTAGTCAGTGACCACACCTGCTGTAGATCTGTCCATGCAGTGCTGTGGAAATATTATTCTAATCTGCATCTTTTTTATTTGCAAAAGTTTATCAACACAGATAGATTTAAACAAACAGTTATTTATAAAGGTAAACAACTCCACAAGCTGTTATGCTCTTCACAAACGTGAGTTGTATCTGTGGTCACCGTGCCAGCCGGGCATTGGACACGCTCCAGTTTAGGGTAAAGATAAAATCTAAACACTGGCACTGAGCCATTTCGGTCCGGATGGGAAGTGTGTCTAAGAGCATCGCGTTTTGCTGTTATGTCTGAGGCCCATGTATTTCCATAGTGTTTTTCCATGCCACCCGGATCACAGCATGAGCTGGGTGGTCTTCCGTGAGCCCTTTCTCACTTTTGGCATTGGCCCAGGATGCCTTGTGCTGTCTCTGGGTATGTGTGTGGCAGGGGATTACTGTCTTAATGAGAGTCTTTCAAAAAGAAACAAGGGTGTTTATTTCATATTATACCTCCCTCAAACAAATTCTGCCTTTACTCGTCCATTGACCTTCAACTTCCTCAAATACATGCATAGACTTTACATTTATATCTTTCCTATCTTATTTTCTTCATGAAACTGACAGACCTTATCATCACACCTAGATATCCCTTCACTCCCATAACCTCTTCATTGTAAATGTGCAGTGTTCTGGAAAAAATTTGAATGTCTTCTTTTTGGAACATACTGACATTTGTGCAAAGATTTCAAAAATTTCTTAGCTTAAAAAAGATTTCAGAAATGACATTTCATTTATTTTAACCTGATGTACCAAAATAACTAAAACTGCAACTGAAATAAAAATGAATTGCTAAAACGAATTGCTAAAACGCTACTTCAAAATTTAAATGAAAATGGGAGGAAAAAAAATATTTTTTATAAAAAATATCATATTATCTATGGAAGCCCATTTCCACCACTGAATAAAAAAACAAAAAAGAAAGTTTACATAACGCAATTCTGACTCCTCTCAGAATTGATATATAAACTTGCAATTGTGAGCTATAAAGTAAGAATTGTGAGATGTAAACTCACAATTCTGAGTCTTTTTCAGAACCTTTACTCACAATTCTGAGAACGTATCAGTCTCTTTGCCCCTAAAAATGGGACTTCATAACTTAAAATTGCGTTATTATATGTTATAAATATGTTATAAACATTGAGTTCACATCTCTGAGAAATAAAAGTCAGAATTACAAGAAAAAAAGTCAGAATTGTGAGACAAACTCACAATTGAGAAAGAAAAAATCAGAATTGCGAGATACTGACTGACATTTGCGAGAAAATTGCAGATTTATATCACGCAATTTTGGAAAAAAAACCCCCAGAATTGCAAGATGTAAACTTTATAACCCGCAATTGCAAGTTTATATCTCAAAATATATATTTAAAATTTCTCAAAATGTATATCTATAATTCTGAAAAAAAGTCAGAATTGTGAGTTTGTATTATGCAATTTTGAGAAAAAAGTCCCAATTCTGAGAAATAGACTCAAACTGACTTTTTTTATTTTTCAGATTTGTGGGTTTATATCGCGCAATTATAACTGTATAATATAAAATTATGAGTTATTAAATCAAAATTGTGAAATATAAACTCTCAATTCTGAGAACATATTAGTCTTAACATATTAGTCCCCCCCCTCAAAATTGGACTTTTGGGGAAAAAAAAAATCTGAACTGTGAGATACATACTTGCATTTGTGAGAAAAAAGCCAGAATTGCAGGGGGTGGGATCAGGAAAGGTTCGCAAGCCAGGATTCAAACTCAGACCCCTGCAGTGCAATGGCGCTATATGTCAGCGCGTTAACCACAAGGCTATTGGCGCCAACAGAATTGCAAGTTTTTATCTTGAAATTCAGACTTCATTTCTCACAATTGTGTTAATATTACACAATTCTGAGAAAAAAAAGTCAGAATTGTGAGTTTATATCACACAATTTTGAGAAAAAAAAGATATAAACTCACAATTCTGACTTTTTTTCTCAGAATTGTGGGTTTATATCTCGCAATTCTGACTTTATAACACGCAGTTGCGAGAGCATATCAGTTTTTTTTCCCCCTCAAAATTGGACTTTTAGAAAAAAAAATGCAATGTAATTCACAACACAAACTTACATTTGTGAGAAAAAAAGTCAGAATTACGAGTTTTTAATCTTGTATTTCTGACTTTATTTAAATGTATATAATTGTGAGATAATATCACATAATTCTGAGGAAAAAAGTCAGAATTATGAGATAAAGTGTCTTATTTTTTATTCAGTGGCAGAAACGGGCTTCCATAAGTATCTCAGTGATACTAAAATAATTTTATATGTTTCAGTCAAAAGGTCCAGTATATTGGACATTATAAGTGACAAAAAAAAAGACTTTCTGCTGCTTAATACATAATAACAATTAACATTTTTATAACTAAACATTGTTTGGAGTAAGATAATATGATGGACACATTGTTTATTTTCATAAATCTTTATTATGTATTTTTTGTGTCCCGTCTTTTCTCGTCTGACCCCATCTTACATCTTAACCCTCGTCTCTCTCTCTTCCTCTCAGATAATTTGTATAATGCACCATAAAGATACATCTTAAACAAAAACAGATCTTAGAAGGAAATGTTCATTCTCTGTAACCTCTCCCAGGCCTTTATAAAAATATCTTGGCACAGTGCTTCAGTTCGTGCACTCAAGTGCTGTGTGGCTTCGCTGGTGTAAAAAGTAGCTCTTTGCTGCATCTGAGTCTGAGCTTGTCAGATTACGGCAGAAAACCAAAAAGCTTTCATGTGTTAATGGTGTTTTAAATAAATATGCCTTGGTGTGCATGCTGTGCACAATAAAGGGAACTGCATGAAGAATTTATCCCACTGTTGGGAAAGACCTTTCATGTCTGTGGCATCTATGAAGCCAGTTAAATTAAGTGATGCAAACAGACGATAAAATAATCTTGGCAGAAGTCTTTGCAATGTTGTTGAATGTATTATGCATTAATCTTTAAATCTAATAAGTGGAATCTGTTATTTTTCCATTTTATTCCCAATTAATGTACATGGTTTTAAAATGAAATGTTTAAGTGCAAATGGATATGATGTTTAGGTGACCATATATAGATGATTATGAAGTGTATTTTAGGTAAAAGCAATGTTAAATGCACCATTCAAAATTACTACTGTGATTCAAACTGACCAGTCTGCTGCTGCATGATTCATTGTCTGGTACCTAAATTTGCTTATTTTTTCCTTTCTCAGGTTGTCTGTTACCCTTTCGTGTCCACTGGACTTGACTCTCTTCCCCATGGACACCCAACGATGCAAAATGCAGCTTGAAAGCTGTACGTGAATATGAATACGGTCATTTTAAAGTAGCCTACTTGATAGGAAAATAATAAAAAGATAAATGTTTATATGAAGGGGAGGGGAATTTTTAAGCTACCATGTTTCAGAGCTGTTAGCTAAAACAAAATATCAGGGTTCCTAGGGTCATGAAAAACTTGTGAAGGGATGTATACAGTAAAAACTGTTACTAGACCCTGAAAAGAGTAGTAAAAATTAGTAATATCTTGAGAAAAATGTTAATATCTTAGGAAATATTTGATGTTGTATTTGATGTCATACTGACAACAACAGTGAAAATAGTTTATGCAGATGCTCTTAAAGGGATAGTTCACCCGAAAATGAAAATTCTGTCATTAATCAACTTCATGTTGTTCCAAACCCGTAAGAACTTCGTTTATCTTCAGAACACAAATTAAGATATTTTTTAGAAAATCCAAGGGCTTTCTGACCCTGCATAAACAATAATGCAACACGATGAAGGCCCAGAAAGGTAGTAAGGATATCATAAAAATAGTTTAACCTTAATTTTATGAAGATAACGAGAATACTTTTTGTGCGCAAAGAAAACAAAAATAACGATTTTATTCAACAATTTCTTCTCCTGCATCAGCAGCACCACACACATGCATGGTACTGTTGTGAACACACGTCAAAGACTGACAGGGAAGAGAAGAAATAGTTGAATGAAGTCTTTATTTTTGTTTTCTTTGCACACAGAAAGTATTTTTGTAGCTTCATAACTTTATGGTTGAACCACTGATGTCATTAGGGTTGGGTATTGTTTAAATTTTAGCGATTCCGATTCTTATAGATTCCTAGTTTCGATAACCAATAATATAAAAAAATCTGATAATTTTGTAAGTGAAACATTTAGATGTCAAGCATACTTATTCTGTCTTTTTACAAAGTGTTCTGTTGCAGCTGAATAACATTAGCAAGCAGCTTACAGAACACTTAGGCCTTTTACACTTTGTAACTTTTACCTATGGTTTTAACAAAAAAATAGCACAACAAAAACAACTAGACTAATACATTTTAAACATTAAATTTATGAAATTTATGAAAAAATACTGTTACACATGCGTTTTCTTACACATCTAATTACGTTAAGACGAAAAAAACAGCTGTGTTTATGATGATATACTGGCATATTTCTGTGCATATTGGTCAGTAAATGTAAAAGAGAAGCCCGTTCTGGCTCGAAACAACTTCTTCTGCAGTGGAAATGCATGTAATGGTTCGACAGCAGACACAGGCCGGGAACCTGCACCGGGACCACTGTTCTTTGTGCTCGCGCTACAGATATTCTTGCCATTCCTGCGGTTAAATCGCTTAAAATCACATTAACATCACGGAATCAAAATGCACGTGTCTTTTCGAATACCTGGTTCTTGGAAATTTGGAACCGGTTCTCGATACCCAAGCCTAGATGTTGCATGGACTATTTTAACGATATATAATAATCAAAAGATGAACATTTATTATTAAGCAAGAGCAGATGGACAAAATACAACACAAATTAAATTTATTTAGGTGAATACTGCATAGTTTACAATATTACATACATTTAAACTCGTTTAACAAGCATTTTAGAAATGAAAAATGTAACTTTTAAAAGTAGAATTAATTTTAGTGTGTTCAACCATTCTCTGTAATTGCTTATTACTGAAATAGTGCTAATTCTCATGCTGATGTTTCGCAGAAATCTGAGCCGGTAAAGGGTAGCTGTTCTCTGGGTTAACTGCAAACTTTAGACCGTGGCCTCGCGTTTCACTCGTAGCTGAAAGATGCAATGACTGACACCAAAAACAAACAATACTGACATTAGAGAATTTTAAGATTAACTCAGTACAATAACAAATAAAATGTATTTATTTTATGCAAGGCAAAAGGCGTTTCCATCTTATTTCCATCTTACTGACATCTCATCCTTATGTTGCGTTGCGTAAAATGATACAATTTACAGCACAGTAAAGACTTTATAAATGAAATTAAATGTATACAAACCTTTATTTAGCTGAAGAAGTGCAAATCGGCTGTGTTGAGAACCGCTCTCTCCTGTAGAGGACTCAAAAAGCCCGCGCTCTGACTGTAACTCAGCAGCTGGGTTGTTTCGTCAGAGACAGACCTAACACAGCGGTTGGGTAGAAAAAAATAATCCAGCGTTAAAAATGACCTAGCAACTTAGTTACAGAAAAACTACCCAGCACCTGGGTAAAAAAATATTAATTAAATTAACCCAATAAAATGACCCAACATGTTGAACCTAGCATTTGGGTTAAAAAAAAAAAAAAAACAGCATTTTTTAGAGTCTATTAATAATGTTTAATTAATTACTAAAAAAGTGCTCTTGGTGAGCCCAACTGCTTTAAAAATAATGTTTAAAAATCCGGTAATTGTGAAAACCCAAACCCTGATATATGAAGCTAGCACACACTGTAAGAAAAAAAAATGAGTAGAAGAACAAAAAAGGTACTGGGAAGTTTACAGACACTCCTTTAAATTTAAAACGTGGGTAAAACATCTGTGAAAAATCAATACAGAATTTTCCTTCATATTAATACAGTACATTGTGCCCTATTTTTACAGACCTTTAACAGGTATTACTGTTATTTGTGACATTATTTTTTTATTACCTTATTTAATTTGGGTAACACTTTACAATAAGGTTCATTAGTTAACATTAGTTAACTACATTAACATGAACTAAGAATTAACAATACTTCTACACCCTTTACGCCTTATTGTAAAGTGTTACCTTAATTTGTGTGTGTGTGTGTGTGTATGTTTAGTCGGCTACACCACAGATGATCTGCAGTTCATGTGGCAGTCTGGTGACCCTGTACAGATGGATGAGATTGCTCTGCCTCAGTTCGATATTAAACAAGAGGACATTGAATATGGCAACTGCACCAAGTACTACGCAGGGACAGGTAAAAGCTTTCCACTTTTCATGAATGGCACTAATGTGTACATAAGCTCTCTCTGGTCTTGTTGAGGAGGTAGCCATTAGATGCGATTCCAGGAAAAACATCTATGCCCATTTAAAGCAACCTTTTGAACTTTTGTATGCTCATAGGCTACTACACATGTGTGGAGGTGATTTTTACTCTGAGGCGGCAGGTGGGCTTCTACATGATGGGTGTATACGCTCCCACCCTGCTCATCGTAGTCCTGTCCTGGCTCTCCTTTTGGATCAACCCTGACGCCAGCGCTGCCCGTGTGCCTCTGGGTACTTTTTTCCAATCATCAGTCCTCCCACAAGCATCAGCACCTCATCTCATGTCTCTGTGGAGTCCCGTACCCCCATAACCGACCACATCATTTACATTTTTCATTTCCCGTTTTCATCAATGCAACATCCACCAATGAATCTTTTCAATGCCGTCGTTGCGGGAGGTTTAAGGTGATCGTTTCGATCCCCTACAGCACTATAGCTGCTTTTCATCAATTGCTTACCTAAAGGCATCTCCAAGGAAACATAATGCATGTCCAGGATATTTCCATC
Organism: Labeo rohita; assembly: GCF_022985175.1. NCBI lineage: Eukaryota > Metazoa > Chordata > Actinopteri > Cypriniformes > Cyprinidae > Labeo > Labeo rohita. The sequence goes on from NC_066882.1 coordinate 10,852,468, forward strand.
AGCATCAGCTGCAGCCCACAGGCATTATTTCTCTATGGGAACCACAGAGGCCAGTGAGAGAAGATTATCTGAGATGCGACGAAGATTAAGTGAGATGCCGTGAAATGTGACGATTTCTTGTCTTTTCCAATTATAGCCTGATATTGCTGATAAATGCATGCGCTGTTTTCACGGATCATGCAAATTCCTTGTGCACTGGGTGGCGTTTCATGGGTGGACATTGCAAAATGTCTCCAAATCCTCTGCTGTGATTTAGTTATGATTGAATTGTTCTGCACTTCCATTGGTACCACCATCATTTTGTCCACATTGTTGTCACTGTCACAGTATAATGTGATTACATCAAGAGCCATCTCAAAATGCCACTGTCCATGGTCGTTTCAGGTCAGTCATTTATTGCATTCTGTGGGTTTTTGTTTTATGTGTGTGTGTTTGCATTCATTTTGATTATTCATACACAGGCCCAGACAGAAACTACAGATGTTTTTTGCAGATTTTGTGGTGAAAATATGCAGAATGAATTAAAATATGTAATACTATTTGACAAATTAATGTAAATATGTTTAAAATATGAGCATGTTATAAGATGTAAGATTAAAATATTTATGAATTATTAATAAGTAACATTTAAAGGAGAACTCTTCCAGAACAACAATTCACAAATAATTTACTCACCCCCTTGTCATCCAAGATGTTCATGTCTTTCTGTCTTCAGTCGTGAAGAAATTATGTTTTTTGAGGAAAGCATTTTAGTATTTTTTTCCATATAATGGACTTCATTGGTGTCCCAATTTTGAACTTCCAAAATGTAGTTTAAATGCAGCTTCAAAGGGCTTTAAATGATCCCAGCCGAGGAAGAAGGGTCTTATCTAGCGAAACAATCTGGCATTTTTTTTGGAAAATAAAAATGTGTATACTTTTTAAGCACAAAAGCTTGTGTAGCACAGGCTCTGGGATGCACGTTCACAACGCTACGTACTACTGAATCACGTCGAAAGGTCATGCTAAATGTAGGCGGAACTACAGACCCAGTGTTTACAAAGCAAATGTGCAAAGACTAAGAAAGTGCAACTAAGTCAAACGCTGTTTACAAACAAAAAGGTACAACGATGTCCTCCTCTCAAGTTGTAGGAGAAAATAAGAAGAGTTTTTCGCCATACTCAGTACACAGACGATGAACTTACACGTGATTCGTAGTAGTGATGGGAAGTTCAGATCATTTTACCGTACAGCAAAATGAACAAATCTTTTTTCGAGTCATTTTGTTCATTTTAGCAAAATATAATTAAAATGTTACCTGTTACCTCCCTAACACATCTACTGCTTACACAAATGTTGATCACTCTACAAACAAGACAAAACTATAATGCTATAAGAAACAGAAAAGATTTACCTGGGTCTTTAGTCTATGATTAGCTCAGCTCACCTCACCTCTTATCTGAAGTTTTCGGGTTTGAGTTCATTCATCACGTGACAGCCCCATAAGATGAACAAACGACTCGAAAAACCCGAAGACTCGAAACAGGTGAACTAATTCCAGTACAGAACATAGGATAGAATAGGATGTTGCCCCTGCGCGACTGAACGAATCACTCCCGGAGACGATTCATTCTTCCCGAGTCACATTAAAGATTTGTTAAAAATGAAAGAATCGTTCAAGAACGACCCATTACTAATTCGTAGCATCGCGGACGTGCATCCCAGAGCCTGTGCTACACAAGCTTTTGTGCTTAAAAAGTATACAAATTTTTATTTTTTGAAAAAAACTACAGATTGTTTCGCTAGATAAGACCCTTCTTCATCGGCTGGGATTGTTTTAAGCCCTTTGAAGCTGCATTTAAACTACATTTTGGAAGTTCAAAATCGAGGCACCAATGAAGTTCATTATATGGAGAAAAATCCTGAAATGTTTTCCTCAAAAACCATAATTTCTTTACGACTGAAGACAGAAAGACATGAACATCTTGGGTGACAAGAGGGTGAGTAAATTATTTGCAAATTGTTGTTCTGGAAGTGGAATTCTCCTTTAAAACTGTCTTGGCCTACTGTTCAAAAGTTTAGGGTCATTAAGAATTTTTCTAAGAAATAATACTGTTATTCAGTAAGGACGCATTAAATTGACCAAATTAATCTACAAATGATTCATATTTCAAATAAATAATGTTTTTTTGAATTTTAATATATAGTACATTAATCAAGGAATTCTGAAAAAATAAAAAGTGTCTTCCAAAAAAATTTTAAACAGCATGGTACCCAAATACTCTTACAGGTGCCTTCCATATTGTTTTACTGTCTGCTGTAGAATTATCTTTAGAAACAACTTCAGATCAATGTGTAAGCTCATTTCTCCTCAGCTCATTTGATCTAATGACCTCTCATCTGTCTGCAGGGATACTGTCAGTGCTCTCGCTTTCTTCTGAGTGCACTTCTCTGGCCTCTGAACTGCCCAAAGTCTCCTATGTAAAGGCGATTGACATCTGGCTGATTGCCTGTCTGCTCTTTGGCTTCGCCTCTCTGGTCGAATACGCTGTGGTTCAGGTGATGCTTAACAGCCCTAAACTGTTGGAGGCGGAGAGAGCAAAGATTGCAAGCAAGGAGAAGGCGGAGGGAAAGACCCCTGCCAAGAACACCATCAATGGCATGGGAAGCACCCCTATACACGTCAGCACATTACAGGTCAGAAATGATTATACTGTATTGCTACTACAATTCATAATAATAATAAAAAGCAATAGGGGTAGTGATTTACTGTACATGGTACTATGATGATACTTTAATTTTTGGGCAACACTGTTTTGTATGAACATCTACCATTTATCTATCTATCTAGTATTTAATCTATATAATCAATCTATATTAGTATATTTAACAATATTTAACAAAGCATGTATATTTAATATACACTGTTGTTCAAATGTTTGGGGTAAATTGCAGTTTTGTTGGAATTTTTAATTAATTAATTTCATTTATAATGGATGCATTAAATTAATCAAGAGTGACAGTAAAGCCATTTATATTATATTACAAATAAATGCTGTTGTTTTGAACTTCTTGTTCATCAAGAATCCTGAAAAAAAAAAAGATTTCCACAAATATTGAGCAGCACAACTATTTTCAACTTTGGTAATTAAAATGATCATCAAATCAGCATATTAGAATGATTTCAGAAGGATCATGTGACACTGAAGGCTGAAGTAATGATGCTGAAAATTCAGCTTTGCCATCAAATATATTTAAATAGAAAACACTAATTTTATACTATAATAATAGTATTGTTTTTCTGTATTTTTGATCAAATAAATACAGACTTGGTGAGCATTGAAGGCTTCTTTCAAAAACATTAAAAAAAAAAAAAAAACAAAAAAAAAAACTTACCAACCCCAAACTTATAAACAATAGCGTTTACAGTATATTAATATATAAACATGTTTAATAAATAATTAAATAAATAAATAAATAATAATTAAATTAAATTTATTGTAAATGTAATATATTGTTTATTATTATTATACACTACTAGTCAAAAGTTTTTGAACAGTAAGATTTTTTTGTTTTTTTAAAGAATTTTCTTCTGCTCACCTGCATATATTTGATCCAAAATATAGCAAAAGCAGTAATAATGTGAAACATTTTTACTATTTAAAATAACAGCTTTCTTGAATCTATTTCAAAATAGAATTTATTCCTGTGATCAAAGCTACATTTTCAGCATCATTACTCCAGTCTTCAGTGTCACATGATTCTTCATTCTAATATGCTGATTTGCTGTTCAAGAAACATTTAAATTTAAATTATTATTATCAATATTTAAAACAGTTGAGTACAGTTTTTTTTAGGATTCTTTGATGAATAGAAAGATCCAAAGATGAGCATTTACCAGAAATAAAAAGCTTTTGTAACATTATACGATATACCATTCAAAAGCTTGTATAATCAAGTAAGTATAATTTTTAGGGAAAGAAATGTTTTCATTTCAGATGTTTTCAACAATAATAATAATAAATGTTTCTGAGCAGCAAATCAGAATATTAGAATGATTTCTGAAGGATCATGTGATGCTAAAAATTCAGCTTTGAAATTACAGGAATAAATTATACTTATTTATAATATATTTTTACATAGAAAACAATTAATTTATATAGTAAAAATATTTCAAAATTTTACTGTTTTTGCTGTACTTTATATCAAATAAATGCAGGCTTGATGAACAGAAGAGACTTCTTAAAAAAAAAACTAAAAAACTATTAACTATTAATTAAAAATCTTTTGACTGGCAGTGTGTATTAATTCTAAGTGTTATTCCGTTACAGTATGCAGCATAGAGACAAGTTAAGCAGCACATGGGGGACACATCATGTTTAAATGGGTGATTTTACCTTTTTAAAAAACTCATTGTTTCATTTCTGTTTTATTATATTCGGTTGGATTGCTGTCCCTGTAGTTATATAATCTAAAATCATGCACTGCTAATGTCAGGTCTGCATGCGAAAGTGTAGGTGGGATAATCACAGTACTTCACGTTCTTCAGAAAACAGACAGCTTTATAGCAACAATTGGAAGAAGAGCTGGAAGGCAAGGATAGCCTGACAGACAGGAGAAATAGGCTGAATAATGTGCTCTACTCAAGTCTATTATAAGCTTTAAATTGGTCCCAGAGGGAGGCTTAAGGATGCGGTGTGTTTTCAACCACTGTCACACATTTACTCCCAGACTGGACCTTCAGCAGCTACCAGAAGAACATCTGACCCGAAATTAACCCACATGCTCTTTGCACAACCCCTGAAAGTTACTGACCTCCAAGAATGCCTCATTCATTGCTCTGAATTAGAGCGTTTGGACGCGTCCCAAGGCTTGTTTGCTGCCACTGATTCTCCAGCCATCTCACGGCTGTTCAGACATGCTGAACGCTTTTGAGCAGGCAGCATTTATCAGAAGCATATGAAAGCTCCAATACTGCACTTGACAGACAGTTTCCTAAATCTGTGCATGTGTCCCTGCACACTAGAAAAGATATCAAGCTGTTTGAGGATTTAAGTGTTGTGTGCCCAGTGGGAAGTAGTGCGGTCCAGCACTGCATGGCTTCTGCCCCTTTCCACACATCCAGAACAAATACAACAGACAAGTTGGCATTAGACCATCAGACATCAGTTATCCAGACATCCCTCTGCTCCGTTAGTCAGAGAGAGAGAGAAACAGACAGTGCGATGTCACATCAGTTCGTAATGCTTGTCTTGTCCTGTTCTATTTTGATGCAAGGTAGGTGTTTCTTCACACTATTTCTTTTCCCCTGTTGTTCCTGCGTGGGAGGGCCATGCTACACTGCCTCTGCCCTGTTAGGGGTTCAGGAAGAGCCCAAAATAATTGCCTGTCCTCAAAATCTTCCTCTCCCAGCAGTCTAGAGTGTCAGGAGAAAGGAGAACGCTAAAAGAAAGAGATAGAGAGTGTATGTGCCTCTACTTGAGACATGAGAGTCTGAGGAAAACATTTAATCAGATTTGGTTTTTGAGATGTCCATGTCTGATGCCTGAATGAGTATCATAATGCATAAATGATCCGCCTGCCAGCTATCATTTGTTCATTTCCTAATTATACAAATTAAAATACCTAAGTGTGAAATTAAAGGGATAGTTCAGTTAAAAATGAAATGCTGTTATCAATAACTCACTCTCATATTTTTCCAAACCAGTATGATTTTCTTTTTTCAGTGAAACACAAAACTACATACATTTACATAACTAACCTTAATAACACTTTCAAAAACACTAATATAATGATAAAATCATCAGTACGATTTGTATATGAAATATTTTGTAATCATTTTTAGCATTTTTAATTTACTGCAATACAATAATAATATTGGTAATAAGACCACAAAGTATTATTGGTATTGATTTATTAGACATGGATCTAGTAATAATACATTTATATACAGTTGAGGTCAAAAGTTTACACCCCCCTTTCAGAATAATTACAAATGTTAATTATTTTACCAAAATAAGAAGGATCATAAAAAATGCATGTTATTGTTTATTTAGTGCAGACCTGAATAAGATATTCCACATAAAAGACGTTTATGTATAGTCCACAAGAGAAAATAATAGTTGAATTTATAAAAATGAAAAAGTTTACATCCCCTTGATTCTTAATACTGTGTTGTTACCGGAATGTTCAACAGCTGTGCTATTCCTCAGAAAAATCCTTTGGGTCCCACAAATTCTTTGGTTTTCCAGCCTTTTGTGTATTTGAACCCTTTCCAACAATGACTTTATGATTTTAAAATCCATTTTTTCACACTGAGAACAACTGAGGGACTCATATGCAACTATTACAGAAGGTTCAAATGCTCACTGATGCTCCAGAAGGAAACACGATGCATTAAGAACTGGGGGTGAAAACTTTTGAATTTGAAGATCAGGGTAAAGGTAACTTATTTTGTGTTTTCTGGGAAACATGTAAGAATCTTTTGTAGCCTCTGAAGGGCAGTACTAATTGAAAAAATACTATATTTAGGCAAAATAAGAAAAATGTACACATCTCCATTCTGTTCAAAAGTTTTCACCCCCGGCTCTTAATGCATGTTTTTTTCCTTTTAGAGCATTAGTGAGCATTTGAACCTTCTGTAATAGTTGCATATGAGTCCCTCAGTTGTCCTCAGTGAGCAGCTTGGACATTCTTCAGTAAAACTCTTTTCATTTTCATTGAATAAAATAAGTCATACAGGTTTGGAATGACATGATGCGATGAAAGCATTTCATTTTTGGGTGAAATATCCTTTAATGTTTCAGTAAAAATCCCAGATGTTGCTGAGATCTGAAACATGTTTTCTCTTTATTCATCTTTTTTCTCACTCTTTCCCTTTTTATCCCTCTCAGGTGACAGAGACAAGGTGCAAAAAGGTATGCACCTCCAAGTCAGATTTGCGCTCCAATGACTTCAGCATCGTAGGCTCTCTGCCACGGGACTTTGAACTCTCAAACTTTGACTGCTACGGCAAACCCATTGAAGTTGGTAATGCTTTCGGTAAATCGCAAGCCAAGAACAACAAGAAGCCGCCACCTCCTAAACCTGTCATCCCCTCGGCAGCCAAGCGCATAGATCTTTACGCTCGTGCGATCTTTCCGTTCTCCTTCCTTTTCTTTAATGTCATTTACTGGTCTGTGTATTTGTGATTGCGTAAAGTTTAAACTGCTTCCATTCATCTAACTTTTCCCTTCTTCGTATCGCCTCGGTCCATATAATTTGTACCTCAGACATCAAACGGAGCAGTTTTGCCAATGATGTGCAGACAGAGCAAAACTATGGGAAGAAATACAGTATTGCTAATAAAAAGCAACATTTATGAAGAGAAAGAATGAAGGCATTGCTTAAAATATTTGATTTTCAGCTACTATATTTAATTTATGCACAAACCTGAGAGAAATTATTATCTTGCATGTGGAAATGGAATATATGGATATTAATATATTGTATTTAATATATATATATATATTATTTTTGACCTACAGATCAGCTGTTAAAATGATGCTGAGACATTTGTACTGATAAACACTGCCATAAGAACTGTCTTTTGATGTTCCTATTACAAGCATTCCAGAAGTTACAAGCAAGTGTATAAAGCAGAAAATAAACAAACATCTTCTGTGTTTGTGAATCAACCATCAATAAATAAACGGCCCAATGGCTCAGCTGACCTCTTGACCTATAAGTCTTTTTCTTATATCTCTTACTTACATCTCTCCAGAAACAGAGTAAGGACATTGATAAAATAGTCCATGGAAGAGAAGAATTGTTGAATAAAGTCGTTATTTTTGTTGTCTTTATGCTCAAAAATATTCTTGTAGCTTCATAAAATTACGACTGAATCACTTATGTCACATGAAGAGAATTTTATTGATGTCCTTACTCCGTTTCTGGGTTTTTAACGTGGTAGTGCCATTGCTGTCTATGCAGGGACAGAAAGCTCTTGGATTTCATCAAAAATATTTAACTTTGTATTCTGAATATTAACAAAGGTCTTATGGGTTTGGAATGATGTGAGTAATTAATAACAAAATGTTCATTTTTGGGTGAACTATCCCTTTAAGAATTTACCTAGATAAAACCCTCAGAATTTCCCAAGGTAGTTTTGTTCATAGTAAAAAAAAAAAAAAAAAAAAAAAAAAAAAAAAAAAAAAGAAAGAAAGAAAGAAAGAAAGAAAGAAAAAAAAAGTTTTGTTCATAGTATCTGATCATGTCTGTAGTTTGTTGCTTGTAAAAATAAATAAATCATTATTAAATAATAATATGAAATAAAAAGTTGAGTTAATTTGAATGATAAACAAACAAACAAATAAATAAATAAAGCTACCACAAGCAAAGTATTTTTGCATTTTTGCTACTTCAGTAGTTATAGTTATGCCAATTTTTGAAAGTTAGACTGGTTGTTCACCTAAAATAAAGTTAAATATAAAACCTTTACCACCAAGTATATTGGCGATACTCGGATGTAAACAACAGCATGGATTGCACAGGTTATGTACTACTGAATATGTTGTTCTGCTTCTTTATTCTGTCTAAACCACGGCAAAAACGTGTGGAAACTTAGCAGAAAAGGGCACAATATTTTGACAAACTAAAGTTCGTAGGCAGTAAAGACACGTACAAGCAGTATTAATTAAGATATTAGCCTAATATTTCACCCTACCTGACCGGAAATTATAAGAACAAACATAATTGTTGTCAAGATTCTTGCTCTGGAAATCCTGGTTCAGTTTGGCCAACCACAAACGCCTTTTGTTCCTCAGACAGTTTTGCACTCTTCTTCTTGATTTGTTTGTTTGTCTATAGTACTGTTTTTTTCTGGTCCGACCGATTAGTACAGCCCAAAACATGACAATAATTAACCATTTTCAGCAGCAAAAATCAGCTAAATATGCGAGTTTCGTTCGGTTCAGTGGCATTGTTTACATTCAGTGTCCGTGACAATTAAATGTTAGCATCCTTATAATTCCCAAATGTTTTGACCAAATACATAACATTAAATTATGAAGTGCATGTAATTGTAGAATTGCTCATTTGTTGATTAGCTTAACGTTTAAGTGTATGTAACTTTTTACCTTGAAATATCAGTTTTCAAAATCTTCTCATGGTTTACTAACCTCTAATAAGAAGAATAGCTTCTGTCTGTCTTCCACACTTCCCTTTAAAAGTCTGTTCTTGGAATGAGATGGAGCGCTGCTCCAAAGTCGCAAAATACCCAAAACTACTTACAGTTGCTTTAAAATTGTGTGTATGAGAAAAATGAAGTTGGATTTTCACTGTTGATGCCATAATATCAAAGTCAATTTACTTAAAAACCACTAATATTTTTCTATAAGTGTGGTTTCAAAGGTCCTGCTGATTTATTATAATGTGTGTTACTGACCTAAGACACTGAATACACAGCTGTCTGGGAGTCAGGGTCTGACCTGTTCCTGTGCCCAACCCAAGAACCAGTATTCATTATGCTGTGAAATATGCTGGCAGATTGACCTACGGGTGTCTTTGCACTAGTCGGAATATGAAATCTGTCTGGAATGTAATGAAGCGTGCTAAATGGAGAATGCCCAACCCCTCCCTAGCTGCCACATTCGCACAACAAATAGGCCATGCCTATAAATCTAAGAGAAACCTGGAGTTGTTTATATAAATAGGGAAGGGCAGGAAGAAATTGTGCTGAACCCGACCACATTTTTTGTTTCCTTGTATTATCTTTGTGGTATACACAGAGTTGCAGAGCATGTGTCCAATGGTTAGTTAGTTGCTATGGCAACAGACACCGAGACAGCTACTGCGTGATTTTGCTGATATATTTCCCTGTCTCACAGGGTCGACTGTGTCTGGAGCCAGGTCTGCTTTTGAAACCTCTGAAGCAGTCCCAATAGATTCAGACATCTGAGGAAATCATCTCACTTAGTGTTTTTAGTACAAGGAGTTTATGTTTTAGATTTGCTATTATGTATTTTAAATAGCCTACTTTATCTAGTTGATTAAAGCCTCAGACTTCAAAACGTTAAGATGCACTATAGAGCCCCCTAGGGGAGGAACTTATGAACTTACTCACTACAGAAACAGTATAATTGTACAGTATAGATATCAAAATCACACAAATTTGTGATGGAGTGTTGAAAAACGGTTCTTAGTTATCTAGCCAATTACTTTATATGTATTTCCTCCCTCTGAGCAATACAGCGAGATCCTCCTCCACAGTCATTTGACTAATTACTGTGGTAGCGCGACTGCTTTTGTGTAACTAGACAGGCTAACATGGAGGTGTAAGCCTTTGAATATGTGGATATCGAGCACAAAAAGCCAGCACTTGTGATATGCTTCACTCTCAAATGCATATCTGTCATTTTGATATTACAATGCTCAACATAAGGAATTATTTTAGTTTCACTAACATGCTTGATAGTCAAAGCAGGGAATATTTATAAAGACTGACTCGAGTCATAACTAAAACAGGTAAGCACTCTTCAAAAATGTGTCTCAAGTTATTTTCAGCAGCTTGCAGTTGTGTGCTTGAGCGTGACACTACTCAGCATGTGTTTCCAAGCCCACCCACATGCGTTCGCCTCTGCGTTTTCCCCATGATTGCTGTCTCACACATTGTTTCAAGCAGCTTGTCTGATTCCTGCTGGTTATTCGTCCTCCCACCCCACCGGTCAGTTCACTCTGTAACCTATATCACATAGACTACTGGCTAATACAACCTGAACACATACTGGGCGAGGTAGGGGTGGAATGACAGCTTCTTCTTCCTTGAAGTTTCCACACCCAGTGCTGCCCTTTATTATAATTATAATATATAGTGACATGTCTTTAGCTGATATTATTAGCTATTGAAGACAAGTGGGCAGTATTTCACTTTAAGGTGTTGGTGTAATCCCGAAGAGGTGGCATTGAAAGCATCATTCCCAATGCTGAATTTTTCAGTGTCACTGCCTCTTATCCATGCATGAGTGAAGTCACGGTGTGAAGGGGAAATTTTATCATCAGCTGAAACTGATGATAAGGTTACTTGCAAACACCCAGACAGATGGACTGACTTTTTTGATATGGAGAGTGTGTGTGCGTGATAGCGTGTGCATAAATTTGGGTTTTAAAGGGCTGGCATCTTTCAAATGAAAGCATGACAGAGGTGGATATAAGGCAAGAATGGGGTGAAATGATGTGTGGAGGAAATGGATGATGAAAAGTTTTTTTTCTCCCTCTTTCTTTGTCTTTGTCTTTTTCATTCTTCATGTCTTCCTCTAACCTCCGACTCACTCTCTCTTTTTTTCTGACCAGTTTAGCTGCATGTTGCATGGGTGACACTGCTGATTATGGCCTCAATGTCATGTCACCATGGATTAGAGCAGCTCTAGTCCACAGCGCACATATATGGGGGGAGGTCCATATGCTGAAATATGACCAAATGCTGAAATATATTTCACAATTATATATATGACCAAATGCATCTGAACTCTATATATACATACATACATATATATATATATATATATATTCAGATGCAAAACCAGCTAAAAGCCATCTCTGTCAAAGAAAAAGATAATGATACTGAGTGAATGCTCCTGACACATATTATACGTCCATCAAACTCGCTAAATTCCAGCCTCAGCCCAATCAGAAGCACCAGTACTTACATAGAAACCTATACAAAGTAGCCAGAAAGAAATGCTAATTTTAAAGAAATATGTCAGATGGATTTAGAGGCTTTTGCATCTGAACTCTTCATATATATATATATATATATATGTATTATTTTTTATTTGTCAAATTTTATTAAATATTATTAAAATAATTGTTTTCTATTTTAATATATTTTAAAATGTAATTTATTCTTGTTATGGCGAAGCTGCATTTTCAGCAGTTATCACTTCAGAAATCATTCTAATATGCTGATTTGCTCAAGAAATATTCCTTATTATTATAGTTTTTGCTGGTTCATATTTTTATGCCAATATTTTATTTTAGTATTTTGTTTTTAATAAATAAAATTAAATTAATACTTTTATTCTGTAAATATGCATTAAAAAAACTCAGAGGGCCATAGATGATGCCAACCCAGAAATAAAGTTTGATTGCAACCAAAGGTTGCGCTAGACTTTAACATTGTCCGTCATTTTGACGGACAGGGTTGTAAAAATTCTGTCATAATCTATTATTACCAGTTAATTTTCATATTTGAATCTGAATAACACATTTATTTGCTTCTATTTTTGTTCACATTTTCATTTATAACCATGAACCTACAGGACGACACCGTTTAAAAACAACAAAAAAAAAGATTTCTCGATTTTAATAGATTCTCATTTTAATGATTCAATATTGATTCTTAAATCACAATCAATTTGTTCTATGCTGATTTTAGCTGATGAATGGACAGTGCGTAATGCGTTTTCCTTCCAATAAATAGCAATAGGCTAGGCTTTGTGTTACTTCTGATACTCTCTGTTCTTTCGAACTCTCTATTCTTAAAGAATACTGATAAAATGTTTCATAGCTTCCAGAGAAATATTAGGCAGCAAAACTGTTTAAGAACCATTAATAATAACTGAACACCAATAATAATTTATAATAACTGAGCACCATTTCAGCTCATTTTTCAGTGAAGTGTATTATATCTTGTTCTGTAAAGCACATGAAATGCCTTCTGTACTGTTTTCTACAAAAGCAAAGCCAGAAAGACAAACACACTAGTCTGTGATATAGCCATAGGCTAAATCATACTATATCATGTGAACTTCTCTCAGTGTGTCACGCTAAGGTCCATGCCATGAGAAATGGCCATTAGTCCTGCAGCCAATCTCCTTGCCCACTGCATGCCCTTTCGACTTGTATATGTGCAGATTCATTGGGGGTTTTCCAGGAGGAGAAAAGAGGATGGAGCAGTAACGTGTTAATGTGAGGACGACCCACTTGATAAACAGCCATGAGCATGAAAAAGGACACTGAAGAGTGCCAGAAGACAGAGAGAGAAAGCGAGAGCATGTATGTGTGCCATGCACAACATATACTAAAGCTTAAATGGATTATAGTCACTATTTTTTGCATTTCAGTAAAGCATTTACTTGTCATTCTCATCTTCGTAATTCTATAAACATATACAGGACAAACATATAGTGTATTTGGCTTTAAGCACATGGGAAAATCTAATTTGTATAAGCAATAATTGCTTGTGAAGCGAATTACATCCATACTAATTAAAGTTAAAATATGCTTGTGAAGTGATTAGAAGTTACTGTTACCTGAGCCTGAATGATTAAAAGTGGGTTATGTTTATCTTCACCTTTCTAAAGAAAAAACACATTGTTATTTTTTGATCATGAAATATTTAATTTTCCATTTATCACTTCAGTGAGCTCAATTTTTATGTTTGCAATCTACCTCCGAAACACATTCTAGCCTGGGATCTTGTTATATCAACTCATGCAGTATGGAGCATGGGCTGAGGGGAATGAAACTGGGACATGGTGTTTGGGGAAATGTAAGAGAGGATGATTAAGGTGTTGCTTGTGGCCTGTGCTGAAGGGAGGGGAGGAAACAGAATGTTTCCAAAATTCAATCAGATCTGTGAGCGCTATTAGTAGATTCATTGCCATTATATATTCAGCAATGAAAGCAGTCAGGTCTTTCATCAGAGGCTGCACTTTGGGATTTAGAGAATGTGGCCTGTGATGCACACTTCAAAACTAGAAGTGTGGCTTGCAGGGCTGTGCTACAGAGGTACAAACTAGGGACAGGTTTATTAAATGTTACACAAACTAATCCACACATAAAAAACACAGACAAAAAAGCATACATAATGTTAAAAAAAAAAAACTGGTCTCAGGAGGTTGTTCAAAGCTGTGTAGTGCAAAACGTTCATGAAATTTTAATTGCTTTTGTTTCATCATAGATGTGGAAATCCAGAGAAATAAAGAAGCATGGCTGTATGTTCAGTTCATCAAATCGGGTCAGTTTTCAAGTCATTTGTTTTGCGGAGGTGAGAGGGCCCTGTCCATGGTCCTGAAAGCAATGCAACGTCTCAGATGCGGACAACATTTTGGAAGTCCAGTATGGTAGTCTGGAGCTGTAGCGATTGCGGTTAATGGTGGGAAAGACTCAGGGGCACACATATCCAATAGGGGTCGCAACAACTTCTATAAGTTATTTTGAAAAAGGTAAGTGCCTGAGAATTCCTACCTACATCCCTCTTCACATATACCACAGTAACGGCATGGAGATATGCTCTATATTTAGCTTATATAGATTGTAAAAGTTGTATAATTTAGCACTTTTTGTACAATTCTAAAATATTCATTCATTTATAATCGCCTGTTTTCACTGAGTGAGTGATCACATTTTAAAAGGGGGAAATGAACAGAATATCTATTAGACAAAGAAACCAGTATTTAAATTTTTAGTCTTAAATAAATAAATAAATATATAAATAAATAAAAAATAATGTGTGTGTGTGTGTGTTGGGCTTACAAAAACCAAAATCTAAAAAATAAGAATAAAATAAAAAAAAAATAATAATAAAAAGAGTAAATAAAAATAAAGGTCTAGATGAAATGCTGGAATTCTTGACAAAACAGCTATGGCATACGCTTGGAATAGTCTTTGATTATTATTATTATTTTATTTATTATTCATACAAAATTGTCTTGAACACAGCTTTTTGTGAACACATTTTCAGTATTTGAATTTTTAGTCTTAAATAAATAAATCTATATCTATATCTATATATACCATATGTGTATGTGTGTGTCTCTCGATTGTTTAACTGCCCGAAACTTGTAATAAATAAATAAATAAATAAAAATAAAGGTCTAATTAAACTGCTGGAATAGTCTTTTATTATTATTGTTATTTTGTTTATTATTATTATTATTATTATTATTATTTATTAAAGCATGACTAGTGTCAGCCAAATCAAAGTCAGTGTGGCATAACCAGCATGCAGGAAGCCATTTTGTTGTCATATGAGTAGATAGGATAAAACAGATAAGACCCCTTTAGACCCTTATGACTGCAGGGGCAACTTTATAACTCAATATTTACCTTGAAATATATGCTTGAAAACTTTTTTCAAAATGTGTTTAAATATTCAAACCTGTAGTCAAGGTGTGAGCAGCTTTTTTTTTTGTTGTGATGGTCAGTTTTTTGCACTTTATATTTTTTATATATATATATATATATATATATATATATATATATATATATATGTATATATTTTTTTTTTAATCTGATCTTGTCATGAAATCAAAATGGTGCAAATGTCTTTCAAAAACGTCTGCAACCTAAGCGAACACAAAAATGAGTACAACGGCACGTCTTTTAAAGTAGTTCTTTAAAATGCTTTCTAATTTTATTTACCCCCGTCCCCCCCTATACGTGTCTCGTTATCGTTCGTCGCCGATTACCGTGTATGTGTGCAGTGCTCATGTATGTTAGTGAAGGTATCAACTCATAAGAAGACGCGCGACTAGAGGGAGGAGGAGAGAGAGTGAGCGAGAGAAAGGGAGAGAGAGATAAATCTGCATTATTCCTCCAGAAGCGGGACTGAGGCAGGAGTCCGCGATAGAGGAACCACCTGCAGACAGCAGCCGCTCTCATTCTCCAGCAACGCCTCAATATGTTACGGATTTGATTCTACACTGTGTAAACGACAAATATTTCCTTCATACAGTGGGTGAACACACACTGTCGTGGAGATGCAACAGTTTAAGAATTTATCGATTTGTCTCATTTCTCTTTTATGTGGGGTGACAATTGGAGGGTCTCCAAGTGTTCAAATTGGTATGTTTAGCGTGGGCGTCATTTTTCTAAAACCAACGTTTTAATTCATGTTAAGTGTATAATTTTAACATATATTTGTGTGTGTCGTGCAGGGGGCTTGTTTCCGAGGGGAGCTGATCAGGAGTACAGCGCGTTTCGGATCGGAATGGTTCAGTTCGGAACGGCTGAATTTAGACTGACGCCTCACATCGACAATCTGGAAGTAGCAAACAGTTTCGCTGTAACTAACTGCTGTAAGTTATGTCATCTTTTTATAAATGGACGTGACTGCATAGTTTAGTGGTTCGTTTTTATGCATTTTAAAGAAAAGCAGATTCTGAAAATTGGAATGAGTAGTTCGAATGCTTAAGTTTTAGTGTGGCTGTTGGTAGGAATTCGTGTAGAGCGGGATGTGAAGTTGGTTTCCACAGTAACGGAGATGAGAATGAGCTCTCATCATCAGAAGCTGCTTAACCATTCTATTGTCTTCGGGTCAATTCCCAACGTTTTCTAAAGACAGTTCTATAAATACAGTTGTTTTTGGAACAAGAAGCAAGATTACATTATCAAAAATATATTTTTAATAATTAAAAAACATAAAGTGAAATGTATTTATGTTGTCGAATTTGACTAAGATTTTGACCAAGTTATGACCTTTCACCTTTGGCCTTTCAGCATGTTGCTTTATTTATTTAATTATTTGTTTTTATTTTTTTAGCCTTTCAGGCACAGTTTTCTGTTTGAGTACAATGGGGTTAAAGGCCACCTGGGATAATAGGCCTTCAAATGATGTCATTTTCTGCTAAAACACCCATGGCATTTTTCAAAACACCTGTAGTGCTTCAAGTAATTGTTTTGCGTAAGTGGGATGAAATGGATTTGTCACGACACATGTGCAAATTTGGCCCGTATTGACTGCTTCACTCACATTCAGTAGTGTTATAAATTGCATTATTATTATTATCAGTTATTATGATGCACAAGTGGTTATTTAAGACAAAATGCGTGCCATTAAACAGCATGAAAAACTATGCATGCACAACGCACAATATTTTATTGTGCAGGATTTTATTGTGGTCTATCAGCAATATGAGGCTAGATTAGATTTGCATACACTTATTTGCTGTTGTTAATGTGGATAGCCTGTTGAGCTAGCAATGATCAGAAGAGAAAAACAAGAATTTTCCAATGCACAAGAAAGTCTTTGATAGTCTTTTTGACCATCACTGCATTAGATTTAATCAGCACAGAACTTTATGAGACGATCATGAATAAATGAAGCCTTTATTAAGTGGATCACTTATATTCAAGGATTTCATTTAGTATTCAGTGGGCTGTTGCTAAGCAATATTTCTTGTTGAAGAAACTCTCCTCAAGAGGTTCAGTTATGATGTTTTTCTTATGATAACCATGTTTTATACTATTATGGTCACAAATGTTTATTTCCTATTCATTAGAGATGCATTTTTAAACGTATTCCTTGATATTGCAGCACTTAAGATCGATTACTTTATTTGAAATGTGCATTTATTGAAAAACTGAAAAAATGCAGGTTAGCCTACGGACGTGTTCCCTATTTGTAAAGTGCGCATCCCATGGGTTTTGTCTGTCAGAATACATGTGAAATTTGACTTTTAACATGATCAGTCTCTCATATGTAATCTTTAAATTTTCCATTTGAACTTACTTTAATACTCTACTCTCTCAAAAATGTCCCATTTTCCATATTTGTGATTAGATGAGTGTCATGTGCTAACAATAGGTCTTTCAGGCGCTGCTGCTTTTATTTCTCATACATAAAAACCCCTAGATGGCACTATGCATTTACAGGCACCGCTTTATCATTTCCATCTTTCCCACACAGTTTAGTGTCTCCTTTTTGAAGCAGCTGGGGAGAATGTATCCATCAGCCGTATTTAAGCTAGACCACATACTATGTCATTTAGACACACTTTCAGTGTGGATGTAGATCAGTCATATGAACACGGTGTATGTTATGATTCATTATGCGACACAGATCAAACTAGGTTTTTGGTCTCTGGTATAGGCAAGACTTCATGGGTCTTGTTGGTTCGGAAAACATTTGCTCTCTAAACCTGACATTTGCTCGGTGTTGTTGGTTAGGCATGAGTCAGAACGATCTTGTTACTGAAGTATGACAACTCATACAAAACAGATATAGCGAATGGCTCAGTTTTTTGGCTTTTCTAATGAGGCAAACAACAAGACGTGCCACCTTGATATGAGATGCAGCTAATGAGACTCTTCTTCTTTGAAGCTATATAGCTTTTGGCAAGATGCTGTGGTTTATACCAGCTCTTATCTTCAAATGTGAATCATCCGGCTTACAATTTCTGATAACCTGATGGCACTCGTACGGTTGTATAAATAGGGCTTGGTTGTTTGTCATTTCTCAACTTCAAATTGATATCCACTAAGAAATATGTTCTCAAAAAGTGTTGAAGTGCCATTTTTATTTTTAAGGTGCCACGATTAATGATAGGTTAAGAGCTATCCATAACGATAATGTTATATGTGGCAGCTTCTGATTTGACCATGATTGCTTTCTCACCTCTCTCAACAAACTAAAAAATTCAAAACGACAAATAGGCTAGACTGAAATGATAAAACACCCCAGCTTTTAAACATGAAAGCTTTATGTTTGCACAGGGCCTCACAATCTAATTTAGTGGATTTATGAGTCATGCATATATTTGAAGCAAGAAAGCAGATGTGCTGGTCAGCTTTTCTTAGGCTTTCCATCTATCTAGAAGACATATCTGGAGCATGTTTGCTGACATTACATAAAATATAAAACAGATTAGTTATAGCTAAATACGGTTAAAGAGACTTGCGCTCCTTGGGATTTCTTAAAGATATATTATCAAATGAATGGGATGAAAAGTATTCATCTTCTGAATCGCTAGTATAATTATATGCAATATATTGTACACATTTGTATTTGTTTCAATAAAAAGTACATATTCTCATTGATCAGCTTTTATGTCAAAATATTTGCTCAGGCTAATCAATTATGCGTGTGTGTTATGAGCAATTCGGTTTTCTGAGTAGTTTCTCAGGACATTCATTTGCATGTAAGCTGATAAATTTCCATTTAGGAGCATTGATTGATATCCACTGTGGTTTTGTCCCTGGTTTTGGAAGCACTTCCAGTGCTGGAACACGCTTCAGTGCATTTGTGCTTCACTAAATGCTCCAACCAAGAAACATTCAGACATAAAACCCTAGAAATATCAGCATCCAAAAATACAGCAAGGGCCCTATCTATGCTGACATCTTCTTGCACATCTCTCAATCTGTTTTAGGAGTCTATTAACCATGGGAAATAAATTACGTGATCATGATCAATAGCTGCGTGTGTTTCAATCCTTGTCTCTTGTCAGTACATACACAGTCGTTCGACTATCCTCCGCTAACTGGGTGATTCGATCCCTTTTCAATTAAAAAGACCTGCTGTTTTTTCCTACCTGACACAGTAGGGTTCTCAGGAGTGCTCGCTCTGATCCGGCTGTCACACAGCAGCCTGGGAAAGGCTTTAGTGCTACACTGCTGAGAAAAGGCACGGAACAGAAAAAGAGCATTAGAAACTGTGAATGATTTGAAGTTAGGGTCCAAAATATACTTTTTGCCACACCTGCTGATGCCAAGTGAATTGAGGACATTTATTTAAATATTTCTTTCCGACCATGAATTTGCATATTCCATATTTTTTACTACTTTTTTTGTCGTTATGACAGACTTTGTCTGTTGGTAAAACTGCACCCCTGACAGTATGACTCATCGTGATTTTGTTCCTTCTATTTTTCCGTTTTGGCGGCTTAATGCGAGGAATATTTTGCATTTGTGTTGTCTAATATTAGCTAAACCTCATATTTTCCTTTAAAAGATGGTTTGATTTGAATTGTTTAGGTCATTTACATCAACAAGGGTCAAATTAACATAGTTATAATTCATTTTAAACCATACGTGACCCTGGATCACAAAACCAGTCATAAGTGTACATTTTTCGAAATTGAGACTTATACATAATCTGAAAGCTGAATACATAAGCTTTTCGTTGATGTATGGTTTGTTAGGAAATGACATATTTGGCTGAGATACGGCTATTTGAAAATCTGGAATCTGAGGGTGAGTCAGTGCATATTACTAATCAAAAATTCAGTTTTGATATATTTAGGGAAGGAAATTTACAAAATATCTTCATGGAAGATATATGTGACTCTGAACCACAAAACCTCTCTTAAGTAGCATGGGTATATTTGTAAAATAGCCAAAAATACATTGTATGGGGCAAAATTATCGATTTTTCTTCTATGCCAAAATAAAAAATGTTCCATGAAGATATTTTGTAAATTTCCCACCTTAAATATATCAAAACTTAATTTTTTAAAATTATTATTATACATTGCTAAGAACTTCATTTGGACAACTTTAAAGGCGACTTTCTCAGTATTTTGAATTTTTTGCACCCTCAGATTTCAGATATTCACATAATTGTATCTCATCCAGATGTTGTCCTATCCTAACAAACCACGCATAAATGGAAAACTGAGTTACATCATTATAAAAGTTACTAATTACCAGGGAAAGTAACTACTGTGTTACTTTTTTAGAAACTTGTTCAAATATGTCAAATAACTTGGACGCCTTCAATATTAAATATGGTATATGAATAAAACATTGTACACTAATCTACACTATTTTAATGTTGCTGTGGGACAATGTGAGAGACACCTTCCAGGGGCTAAATATCATGTTAGTGTGGTCGCTTCAACACGCAGACATGAAAAACATCATAATAACAAGAAAACATTGTGCTTTTGTAAAATAAATAAAATATACAGTGCACACTCTGCCGTCTCGGTCTCCATCACCTCTCTTCACAGACACGTAAATAAAACAACCTAAATCTCCGTAAATATGTGCCTCACAGACATGAGAAATATATGCATAGAAATGTCTACTTTTAAAAGAAGTGAATCACAGCGAAAACAAATCTTCTCTGATTAAGTAATCCGTATGATACCAACCCGAGCTCCAGTTTTTACTGTCTAAACTCATCTCTAATGTAATCACGCCCATGAGCGACTCTGCTTTTCAAATTTTAAACATTCACGTGAGAAGTGCGGACATGTAGGTAAACACCCACATCTCCTCTGTAAACAAACGTGAACATTCATCAAGTTAATCTCGGCTACTTTTAGTTTATGGAAAAAGACGCGTTGAGAAGAATAAGCCAGAATTTACCTCAAGAAGAACGCAATGCAAAATTATAGTAACACCGCATTTTATCGCCAGTAACGGCGATAACATGGGAAGTAATTTGTTTGATTACTCGTTACTGAAAAAAGTAATGCCTTTAGTAATTTTATTTATAATGCTGTTATTTCCATCACTGCTCATTAGTAACTTGGTTTTGTTTACTGTACAAAAACCTGCAAAATACTAGTAAGAAGAATTTCCAGCAAGTTGGGCAATGCATGAAATTACTGAAAAGCACATTTGAAAGAAAGAAAGCAAGAAAGAAAGGTGAAAATTCCCTGTGGCAATTAAAACAGACTGTGTTAGGAAGGCGTCTTCAGTGAAGTGCAGTATAAAGCAGCTCACACTTTCATCCCCTCCCTGCACAGGGATGACCCCCATCTATTAAAAGCCCTTTTTTTCCCCCTGGCTGCTGCTACATAACAGAAATGGCCTGCATAAATTATCTGACAGTTCGATTTCCACTTTCTCTAGCCTTCTCATACAGAGGGAAGCGGTAATTGTGTGCCATCCAATAAGAGCTTTTAAGGCTGAGCCGTGTGAGGCAGGGCAGCTTTGTCATATTTCTGTGTAAGTCCAGTACATCATCTCATCATGACAAATGAGTGAGAGTCAGTACTGGTTAACATCTCAATATGGCCTCTATTTCAGTCTGTGCTCCAGAGATGGTTCAAACCTGTGAGCCTCTCATGTATAAAATAAGTACAACTGTATATGGCTATTTCAGTGATTTTAAAATAACATGCAGTTTACTTAGAGGTTCTGATTGCAATATTTCTTGTTTCAGGGTACGAATCCCGTGAAAAACATGGTTCACGATGAAAGATGAGAGACTGAAAAACTCATGCTTGTGATTGCATTTTTACATCACATTTGCTTTTGTTCATATGCTGTTGGTGTAGGTTTAGTGCAGATGGTACGCTATATTTAAAAACGTCAAATAAATAAAATTTTCTACCTATTTAGGGTGACCATACACTCTCTTTTCCCCGGACATGTCCTCTTTTTGGACCTAATAAAATGTGTCTGGCCGGAAATTCAAAATCGCCCAAAATGTCCGGGACTTGGCTTTTGCTTTCTACAGTCGCCATGCATTGAGTGCATTTTTGTTTTAAAGCCCTACGCGGGACTGTTTTCGTGATCCCGCTCCTGCTGAATTTCAGGCCATTACTGCCTGCTTATGCAATCATTCTAATACTGAATATAATTTTAGCGCATCAGGGAGCCGCTATCATATGCAGAGTATTTAAATCTCTTTTGAATGAGCGGCTATTTACTTTCACTTTCAATTTCATGTTCAAACGCACTCTGTGAGAACATTATCTCTCCTTATTCTCGTCTTGACCCAAGATCAGTTTAATCTTATTCCTGCAGCTTGTGTTGGATGCGGCGTTGCCAAATCCGCATTTTTTGCACGGAATTGGGCTGATTTTAAACTATTGTGAAAAGTTGATTTTCTCTCGTGGGTTAAATGTTTGAAATACAGCATAAATTACATTTGACTAAAATGCTTGTATTGAAACATTCTGCATTCTACCGGTGATAAAACTGTGCAGGAAGTTTACGTTTGTGATGGCCACTGGTAGGAAGCCTATTAGCTGTATTTATGATCAATCTGCACAAGGGTGACTGTAAAATATACATTTTAGGTATGGAAATGAAATATGTTGTGTTTTGATATGGAATATGGTCATTGTGCTACTTTGTTAACCCCCCCCCCACACATCCGGTCCCCACTGTCCTCTTTTTTGCAAACTAAAATATGATCACACTAACCTATTAGATTGTGTTTTTTTAACATTTACATCCTTAACCTACCCCTTACAATAATGCAAAAACAGTCATTATTGTACAGTACATATGTATACCATCTAGCCTTTACCATAAAACGTACCATGTACGTTTATCTGTTCTGGGAAAAAAAAACAAACATATAGCGTCACTCAGTGGACATTTCTGATGGAAACTGCAGCTCTTAATAGTACATATTTTGCGTCTCGCCATGAGACCTGGTTGGTTATGTTTGTTTTCTCTGTGCACAAAAAGTATTCTCGTAGCTTCAGAAAATTTGGTTGAACCACTGATGTCACATGGACTATTTTAACAATGTCCTTACTACCTTTCTGGGTCTTGAACGTGTCAGTTGCATTGCTGTCTATGCAGGGTCAGAAAGCTCTCGGATTTCATCAGAAATATCTTAATTTTGTGTTCCAAAGATAAACGAATGTGCACATTTTATTTCACAGGAAACGAAGGGACTTCCAACTAGTATCTCTCACAGTCAGCGCTCCAGACTCTGCCATTGTTTCCATAGTGATGTGCTTTCCCCTTATAGGAAGACTTTTCTAACACCCTGTGGTTTATCTATCTGTTCCTAAGCTTGTACACTCGCCACTGAAGAACTCCCTTAGAATGAGCGTGTGTATGTGTGTGTTTGTGTGTGTGGGTGGAATATGATTTGTCCTGCCAGAGTGTGAAATCAACCAACACACACACTTATACACATACACACAGGAAAGACACACGCTCTATTCGACGGTCACCATGGAGATGCTGGGTTCCTTTAAAGGGTTGCATTTACATAATGGAAATTGCATCTATCGCTGTCGCCCTGCTGTAATCCATATAAAGTGTTCATGACTGAAATTAAGCATGACTAATCATAGTGGTTGCTCTCAGTTTGTGGTTACAATGTGCATGTTTGAACAGGAATTCTCAGAAGTGAATTCAGAACAGTGTTTGAAAGTCTGCAAGCTGTGCTGGTATTCATGCTGACTGCATTATAATAACTTATGCCCAAAGTGCTTTTGCTTTTTCAGCCTACACACACAATTACATTATTTTAAGCTTATGTTGTAATTGATGGCAGCATGACATGTTTAAAACTAGTCTATTATAAACAAAACAAGTGTTTTGATTCTAAATTCTGATTGGATGTGCCATGTTCAAAGCTGCTGTAAAATGACTATAATCACACAGGTGACTGCATGTTTCCATATCGTCTATATTGAAGTGCCAAGTGTTGCTTGGCAACTGCAAACGACCTCCAATTAGGCTAATGAACTATATTACTTATTGGAGGAAATGTTTATTCTGCTAATT
The DNA here is from genome assembly GCF_022985175.1 of Labeo rohita. NCBI lineage: Eukaryota > Metazoa > Chordata > Actinopteri > Cypriniformes > Cyprinidae > Labeo > Labeo rohita. Next base: position 10,876,636 of record NC_066882.1, read on the forward strand.
ATTACTAATACATGTAACTGCTTATTGAACCTGGGGTGATTATTCTTCTTTTTTTTTTTTTTTTTTTTTTTTTTTTTAAATAATACAAAGGTAATTTTATATAAGCAGCTGAGTCTTTGCATTAAAATGATTTCCCATACTGTAAGGGGTGTTTTAAAACAAAATGATGATAGATACATGTTGCATCAGTCTATTCTCTTAATCATTCTTCAAGTTTGTTTCACAGCCTTTGAAATGTTCAGCTTTCCCTCTCGCACCATTGAGTGTCTGGCTGTTGCTATGGCAACAGCACGTCAATAATGAGCAAACATCAAGTCTCATGTGTTTATTATACTGGACTCCGACTCTGAGCTACTTACAAAACCTTATTAGATGCTCAGAAACATCAGTGCACTGCACTCTCTTCATCGAGCCATTTGCAAAATTTCTTCATTGCCAGCTTTTGTCACACGCACCTGCTCTGCATTCAGGCTTTTATTTGTGCCTGAATGTACTGATTGTGCACTCAGATTAAAAAAAAAAAAATCTAAATCAAATTTAGACAGTTGGCACCAGGGTTGTTACTGTTCACCTTAAGCTAAAACTATTTTTAAAAAAATGTAAATGAAAATTAATATTGTTGTCTTGACAACTAACTGAATATGAAGAATGAAGAATGACTAGAACTAAAACAATAAGTAATTTTATGTGCTTTGTCATTTCTATTAGTTATATATATATATATATATATATATATATATATAAGAAAATTACTTAAAAATTAATATGAAAGCTCAAATTATAAAAAAAGCTAATACAAATATTAATAAAATATTCTCAACTTTGAATTTGTTGCATTGGATAAAAGCGTCTGGCCAATGAATTAAAAAATACAAATGATACAAAATAAATAATGCTTTAAAAAAACACATTCAGAATAAATGAATAAAAGCAGGACTGTTATCAACCACTACAACATTTAAATTTAGTTTTTGTTGTAATATTGCTGGATTATTCATCCAGAAGAGTTATTCTTTTCATAAAGAAGAGGAGAAGATTTTTTGTTCAGCCTAAAGGTGGTACTTCTACATTGTTGTTTTATAAACTTTAAAAGTTTAATAAAAGCATAATGATTTCTTTCTCACAAAAAATGTTCCTTATTTCAAATTGTCCTGAGGAGACTAAAAAAGAGACTATTAAAGGTGACTCGTGTAATTTTTGCACCATTTGTGTCACCATCTATCTATCTTAAACAACTAATACAAATGACAAATCCACATAACCAAATTATTTTTTTTTACAATTAAAATGAAAAAAAAAAAAATAAAAAAAATAAAATACTGATACAATATAAAAAATGCTAAAATAAAACAGGTTTGCATATTAAATATAGTTTGGGCTGTATTATTGCTGGATTCTTATTCTAGAAGAGTTATTCTTTTCATAAAGAAAATAGTCTAATTTAAGAATAAAAGTTTTTTTTTTTTTTTTTTAGCCTAAAGGTGGTACTTCTACATTGATGTTTTATAAACTTCAAAAGTTTAATAAAAGCATAATGATTTCTTTCTCACAAAAAATGTTCCTTATTTCAAATTGTCCTGAGGAGACTAAAAAAAGAGACTATTAAAGGAGATTTGTGTAATTTTTGCACCAGTTGTGTTGCCAAATAGAAGTGGGGGAAAAAGGAGAGTAAAGACTTTTTTCAGGAAAAGGAAATTCTGAAACACTCCCCCTTTCTGCCATTGGCTGAACACATATGTAGCCCCGCCCCAAACATACACTATTGGTTGAGTCTTTGTTGCTGTGTCAGATTGGTATAATCTTATTATTTTTTAAGATTCTCAGATAGGAGAAAATAATTTGACATGCATTTATTAATTTCATAGAGAACATTGTGTTTTGAATCAGAAAGTCACTCTCCATTTCCAGATGACATGATTATATGTTGAAACATGTTTCATTTGAACTTTTGCCCCATGTGTTTAAAATCAGATTTTTAGGTCAGGTCTCGAAGGTCAGGCTTTTGTCTGTTTTACCTCCCCCTATCTTTTTAGCATGCTTCTATCCGGTCTCTGTAAGCAAGCGGGTTGCCGGGGACTGAGGCTCTCTGTGTTTCCATGGAGCAGCTGCAGGAAGAGACTGTGAGAACCACATCCATCCCACAATGCTCCTCTTAAACCAATGGCAGGAATGTGTCCGCTCAGACATGTCTGCCCACATAAACTTGCTTTTATACACAAAGACCCATACGGACTTAAACACACACACAGGACCTGACCATAACACCCAGAGCCTATTAAACCTGACCAAAACCAGCCATTTCAGCATTCACATCCTTAGCACATCAAACTGTGAAAAGTGACGGAGCAATGTACTGCCGACCGTAAAAAGGGAACCACAGTTCTGTTTGCTAGCAGCACAAACCCTATGAAATAGTTAGGCATGCAGCGATAAGGTGGCATATGCAATACATTGATATGTCGAACACATGAGAGGAGGAGGAACACCAGAAATTATCATGCTAACAAAAATCAACATTTAATTAAACTCACTGTGCATGCTCTCAGTCAGTATAAACAATATGATAATGAGGACTTATAGAGGAGAACATACAGTGCTTTTGTGTGGCACCTCATGTGCCAATTTTCGCTTTAGTTAATATAATTATTTAATCAAAGGTATGTGACTGGAAAATGATTTTTTAAATAGTGCATTCAGTACTATAATGTATATTAAAATGTACTTAACCAGTATATAAATCCATCAAGGAACACATTTGGAAAGCAGATTTGATCGCAGGTCCAGGAAATGGAAGCCCTATAGAACAGAATGTGTCAGATGCAAGAAAATAAGGCCAACTAATGAGGACAGCTAAATATACCACTACAGGCGTTCTGCTCTCTCGCTCTCTCATCTCGCTCTCTCTCTCTCTCTCTGAAGGTTACCTTGCTTTCATTACACCAGGACACATTTAATATCACTGTGATCAGACCCAGTGAGCCCATATAAAGCTTTATGCAGGGTTTGGACCATCGTAATCTTCATAGTAGACACACTAATTTCTGTGTCCAAGGCTAGAGTGCAAAAATTCTGTCATTATTTGTTCACCCTCATGTTGTTCTGACCCCATTTGGTGTTATTTTATTTATTTACTTCTTCTGTGAAGCATGAAAATAGATTTTTTAAAGAGTTATTATGCAACTCTTGTCATACAACAATGGTTTATAGTGGCTGGGGCTGTACAATATGGCAAGCTGTTTTAGCTTAAAATGTTCCCAGCGTTACTCGTCGTCATTGCATTTTACTAAGAATTTCATTACAAAGCTGTACAATTCAGTTCTTACTAGTAAAAAATTACAATTAGAACGCTTTCTAATTCAATTCTTGTAATAATTAAGATTAGAGTGCTCTCTAATTCAATTCTTACTAGTAACAATAATTAGAGAGCTCTACAAAATGTTTTTTTCTAGTTACAGTTGAGGTCAAAAGTTTACATACACCTTGCAGAATCTGTAAAATGTTAATTATTTAATTAAAATAAGAGATATCATACAAAATGCATGTTATTTTTTAGTTAGTACTGACCTAAATAAGATATTTCACATAAAAGGTGTTTACATGCAGAACGTTCAAACGCTCACTGATTCTCCAGAAGGAAAAATGACGCATTAAGAGCCAGGGGTGTAAACTTTAAAAACATAATGAAGTTTTTTTTGCTTAAATATCTTTTTTTTTTTTTCATTTAGTACTGCACTTTAGAAGCTACAAACAATATTTAAATGTCTCCCAGAAGAAAAATTTACCCTGATCAAATTAAAAATGTTTTTAAAACCCGGCTTATAATGCATTGTGTTGCATAGTTGCATATGAGTCCGTCAGTTGACCTCAGTGTGAAAAGATGGATCTCAAATACAGTCATTGTTGGAAAGAGTTCAAATACACAAAAATTCTGAAAAACCAAAGAATTTGTGGGTCCTGAAAGATTTTTCTAAGGAACAGCGGGCGGTTTAACTTTTAAGGACAAACAAGGGACTCATGAACTATCAACAAGCAAACAAACAAAAATACACAGCTCTGGATCATTCAGGTAACAACACAGTATTAAGAATCAAGTCCAAGTGTATGCAAACTTTTGAACGGGGTTATTTTTATACATTCACCTATTTTCTCTTGTGGACTATATGTAAACATCTTTTGTAAAATACTGTATCTTATTCAGGTCAGTACTAAATAAAAATTAACATGCATTTTGTATGATCCCTCTTATTTTGGTAAAATAATTAACATTTTGCAGTTTCTGCAAAGTGTATGTAAACTTTTGACCTCAGCTGTATCTCCATTGAATTCCATTCATTTTTAATTACAGAGCTCTACAATTGAATTACTAGTAACAACTGCAATTAGAGAGCAGTAAACTGATTAAGAGAGCTCCCTTATTGGCATTGTTACTAGTCAGAATTTAATTGTAGAGCTCTCTAATTTAACTGTTACTAGTACAAATGCATTTATGACGAGTAACCCTAGGAATATTTTAAGCTAAAATGGCTTGCCATAGTCCAAACTCCAAACAAGACAAAAAACAATAATAGTAGTTTTATGGTGGCATTTTTTGGAACCCTATAGACACTAGTTGACACACTAAAGGGACACTAAGTTAGAACTACTACTTATTTTTTTATTGCACAATTTTTAGTTGAAAACTAACTATAATCTCTAGTGTCTTTGGGTGAACATACTGTTCCTGTACGACCTAACTAGTTGTGGTTACAGAAAAGTGCGACATAATATTTGCTCCTTGCAGAATTAGATAAAAATAATTTCCAACCAAATCATGCAGTCTTTGTTCTTTGTTTTTCTCTAGAGATTTGAATTGCTCTCTAAAGAGAAGCGAAGTTTAAGGACAGAACGCATACAGACATAGCCTGTAAGATCAGTCTTTATTGTGTTTCTTCAATTAAATGTAAAAGTAATAATGACAAGAAATGAAATAAATAAGCGGAGCTCGGAAGCATTAGCTATTAACAGCATGAAGTAATTTATCCACACACTCCACTTGTTAGGGTTGTTTCTGTATGCTAATGACTCTATGCCATTGAAAAGCAGTCATATGTGACAGTGTCATTAATGGCTTCTCGAGTCTCATTCGCTCACTGTATATGGTGGCAGTCTTGCTCTTGATTAAAAGACTTTAATAAGACGTACATCTACTGTTCTCACACTTGACTGATTGGGCCATACAAACATTTAAGTCTTGAGTCTCAAGTTTGCATTCATTACATAGCACACATTCTGAGATATGGGCTATATAGGGGATTCTTCAATTATAGAGGCAACAAATCTAAAAAAAACACAGCAATTTCTTCACTTTGTAAGATAATAATAAAAAAGAAATCAGTTGTTTCTAAATTAAAATAAGGAGCACTTTGGCATTGACACCTAAACAAGTGCTCTTACAATAATGATGCAAAATTTGTAATTAATTACAGATTTCTGATCTTTACTCAACTGCCCTGTTAGAGATGTGCTATTCTCATACTGTAAATATTAAATGCACTGAAAATATAATTAGAAAATGTGCTGAATGTCTCTGGTTTTAATGCTTTTAAATTTGTTATACAGGAAATACTAATTAAAGAGATGTAATTTTGAGGCTATTATAATCTGCGCTTTAAAGCTTTAAATTCATATATAATTCATACTAGGGAATGGAACTATTCCCCTAATCGAAGAATCATTTGGAATGTATTGAAGTTGACTGCAAGCAATAATTGGCAGCATTATAAAAAAACACTCCCATTATTTTTATACAGTAATAGCCTGAGGAAAGGCAATTCGAAAGTGCCTTTTTATCTGTACTTGACATCCTTTCTCACCCATTTTGTTGTAATACAGCTGGTAATTTGAAAAAAATGTATTCATGGAGTTCATGTGGTATATGGGAATATTAAAAGCACGTCTTGTGGATGACATTTGCATTGAATATTTTGCTTCATACGCTTGTATCAGCACTGGCATGCCACATTTTGTTGATTCATCAACCATTTACCAGATGACCTGTCCTGACCCATCAGATGACCTGACCTCTTCTTGCCTCTCTGATTGCTAGATCAGTGCAAATGTTGAAACTGGTTAGAGATAAGAATGTTTTATGTTCATAAACGGTTTAAACTATGCTGCTCGACCTAGTTTATTTGACTAATAGTGCTGAGCAACAGCTCATCAAGGACAGGTCTAAGAGCAGCTGCGTACTTTTGCTTTATGATCTGTCACATGCCACGGAGAAGCTTCCATTGTATAAAATGTATACATGGAGGTGACAGGCAGAAAGGTGTCTTGGGAAATAGCGACAGTCCGGGTTGGGGGTGGTAACGAAAATAGAGCTGTTGTCGTGGGTGGAGGAAGTGGGGGAAGGGACCTTGCAGGGAAAAAATTCCAGAGGCTCAGAGCCAGATGGTCATTGATATAGGGGTGGCCCAGTTACAGTATGTTGTACCATCTGAGAAACATGAGGACACACTGTACTTACAGTCTTTTGCTGCTACATTTGTCTTGGTGTGATTTATGAGGATGGACAGCATGAGTGACACAAGGTCTCATTAGGTGCCCTTATTAGCAATACTGTTGCTCTTGCTCATATACTCCTGAGCCTGTGACCAGACAACAGGATCAAGATGGCAGTGATTAAAAAAATTAAAAATGGTGGTGTCTTGCTCTTGAATAAAAGATTTTAATAAGACGTACTGTACTGTTCTTTCACACTTGATTGGCTGGGCCATATAAACATTTAAGCCTTGAGTCTTAAGTTTATGTTCATTACATAGCACACATTCTGAGATATGGCTTATATATGGGATTCAATTATAGGAACTATGGAACAATGAAAACTTAACATTCTTTATAATAAAGCCACCACTGCACTCCTGAGGCTGTGACCTGAGAACAGAACCAAGATGGCAGCGATTAAAAAAAAAAAAAAAAAAACAGTGCCTCCTGTATTTTTTTCATGGGTTTTTAATTTACTAATTTAACTCTGATCAATCATAAAGTCATAAGTTGGTCAGCAAGTCTTAAAGGCCTTGAGTTGATTACACTGATTGCAATGCATTTTTTATCAATAAATCAATAAATTTGATTATGCCATCCCTCAGTAATATTGCTCATCTTTTACTTACTGCTGACTTCACATTATATAGGAACAGAGAAGTTTACAGGCTTCCAAAGTAGAATTAATTTCATCAGCCCATTAGACAACATTGAAAAAACAATGGATCCAAACTAGATTATATTTGTCTGCATTGTCTTTTCTTAATGTATCTAAATTTTAAGATAAATGTAATAATGTTGTAATACAAAATTATAATTGATGTATAGAACTATATATCTGAATGCTACCTTTTACAACATTATATTACCATTTAATATTGCATTTTTTTCCCAAAAACATTATTTTGAGCTTGCACAATACCACAGTCCTGATCTGCATTATTGTTGATGAATGATTTCATGCTAACTCTTTTTTTATATCAAATTTCATGTGAACACACTTCACTTGATAAGCATCACTTCGTAATGACTTCGCATGACTCTGCATGTTTTCCAGAAATCTTGAGGAAAGACCCTGATAAAAAAAAAAAAAAAAATCAAAAACCTATGCCATAATTTATTTAAAATACATTTATTTCATACTAGGTATACTTCAAAATCATTAACCTTATTGATATATCGCTTAAGACTTGTATAAAATTATAAATAACCTTTATTTGGAGTATCAAGATGCAAGATATTTAAAGTATACCTGAAGTATACTTGCAATAGTTCCACTTAAGCACAATTAAAATACTCAAGTATATATGTGACCCTGGACCACAAAACCAGTTATAAGAGTCAGTTTTTTGAAATTGAGATTTATACATCACAATTTAATTTATACATACACAACTATTTGAAAATCTGAAGTCTGAGGGTGCAGAACAAAAATAAAGTATTGAGAAAATTGCCTTTAAAGTTGACCAAATGAAGTTCTTTGCTATGAACACTACTAATCAAAAATTAAATTTTGATATATTTATGGTAGGAAATTTACAAAATATCTTCATGGAACATGATTTTTACTTAATATCCTAATCATTTTTGCCGTAGAAAAAAAACTAATCATTTTGACCCATACAATGTATTGCTGGCTATTGCTACAAATATACCTGTGCTACTTACGACTGGTTTTGTGGTCCAGGGTCACATATTTAGTTGGACATCAGCACTACTTTTGCACAATTAAAGTGTATTAAGCACAAAAGACTTTAGTATACGTAAATTAATATGTAAACGTATTTGTAGTATACTTAGTGAATACATTTTAGTATTTTTTTCCACTAGGGGAAGGAAGAATTTTTACAAATGAGATTCTCTAGTTTATGCAAGACTCCTAATGTGTAACTTTTCTATTAGATTCTAATTGATTCTCTCCTTTTTTAGTCTGTTCTCAGTTCTCAAGAGGAGTTTATGCTATTTTTGGATTTTACGACAAGAAGTCAGTAAACACAATAACGTCGTTCTGCGGGACACTTCATGTCTCTTTCATCACACCAAGCTTTCCCTTGGACGGAAATCAGCAGTTCATCATTCAGATGCGACCAGACATCAAAGGACCCCTCCTAAGTCTCATTGAGTACTACAAATGGGATAAGTTTGCCTACCTGTACGACAGTGACCGAGGTAAGGCACTGCACTGCATTATTTAACACCATATGAACATGACATATGTGTGCCAAGGAGAAATGCTATGAAACAGGACATCAGCAGGTCTGTTGTTTCGCCTAAATCATCACTTTTGGATGAAGGCATCTCTTTAGCATTTTAAAATAAATATGAGTAGTGTCTTATTGCATATGCATATTTAAAGTTGGTACCTGGGGCTGGTTCAGCATAGAGAGTTGTTAACTGATATGATGTATGATGCTATATAAAAGCATTTGATGGTACAGATGGCTGTTGTATTCAGAATATTTATTTTTAAAGACATTAGCCTGTCAAAAAGGCATATCTACAATAAAACACAGGTTTATTTTGCACCTTGTGCTGGAGTGGAGCTGGGCTACAGCATTATTAAAGGTTCATTTTGTGTTTGTTGGACCTTTGTTTCGTAGCTTTCTATTTGCCTCAAGCTCGTCTGTGTCTCTCACTCTCCATTTTTTCAATCTCCCTTTCTGTCTCACTCATTTTCCTCTATGTCACCCTCCAATTCTCACTTTCTTTGATGGTTGCGGAGGTTGAGAGCTGTGTGGCACAAATGAGAACGGTTGACGTGAGTCTCTTAGGACCGTGGTGTCATAAATGTCTGTAATGGCGATGTTTTATTAACTATGAGGTTGCTACTTTTAACTTTCCTGTGATGAAGATTGGTATGCACACACTGTGTCATTTATCATTTATGAATATTAATTATGTATACATAACCCAGTGTTTCCAAAAAAAAATCCTCTTTGTGTGCATTTGCATGTATGCCTTTGTGACTGTTTGCTTTTGTTGCAGGCTGAATCTGCATTATTTATTTCCTCGTGTGGTTGTGTACGTGGGATGAAATATGCACCTTGACACACACGTTTACATCACTTGTCATACTAATTAGGTCGATCGACGCTGCATTCCCATGGCAACCATTGTGCTGTGTGTGTTATTAATGTGTCAGTGTTACTGTGTGTGAGCAGCAGCACAGCGCCTGTGGTCATGATGCATTCCACTGGTGAGATCAGTCATAAATGCAAACTTAATACCACATCCAGCATTCCTCCAGTACTCCATTTGTGCAAATAATGCGGAAGATTGAGGGTACATAATAGGATGTGTGCGCTGCACTTTAGAGGACATGTAATATACTGTGTATTTCCAGATAATTTGCAAGCTTTGGCATGTGAAATTAGACAATAAGAGAACATAGAACACCATTTCTGGAGTTTAAAGTTGAGTCAAGCCACTTTTCTATAGCGCCTTTATGCAGTACAGACATAGCGTCATTGTTTAGGTTAATTCAGATTATTTGTTGGTTCGGGTAAGATCAATAACAGTGCGAAATTCATCATTTTAAACAAATTCAGTTTGGCTTAAGCAGTTCTACAAAAGGCAGCAATGTCTTACAGAACACAGTTACTCATATCACCACTTTCAGTCGTGTCTAAATTGAATATATTGTAAAATTACTCGATTGAAATGCTGATTTGTGAGCAAGCCATTTTTAGTGGTAAAACCATGCTTGCAACCATCATTACACTTGTGGTGTTTACCAAAAATGTGTTACTGTAATATAACTATGAACAATAAAGGCTAATAAAAGCCAAAAAAAGAAAAACCCTATATGAAATACACTACCAGTCAAAAGGTTTTGAAGTTAGACTTTTAATGTTTTTTTAAAGAAGTCTTTTCTGCTCACCAAGCCTTATTTGATCCAAAGTATAGCAAAAGCAGTAAAATTTTAAAACATTTTTACTATTTAAAATAACTGTTTTTTATTGTAATATATTTTAAAATGTAATTTATTCCTGTGATTTCAAATTTTTAGAATAATTACTCCAGTCACATGATCCTACAGGAATACTTTTAATATTATGATTTGCTGCTCAAAAAACCTTTATTATTATTATTATTTTTATGCTGAAAACAGCAGAGGAGAATTTTTTTCTGGTTTCTTTGAAGAATAGAAAGTTCAGAAGAATAGCATACAGACTTGGTGAGCAGAAGAGACTTCTTTAAAAAACATTAAAGTGTTACTGTTCAAAAACTTTTGACTAGTAGTGTGTATCACTGTATTAATGTAGTTTTCCCCCATTTTTAAAGCAAAAAAAAATTAGAAATTGTAATTTATTTCTGTGATGCAAAGCTGAATTTTCAGTCATTACTCCAGTCTTCATGTCACATGATCCTTCAGGAATCACTCTAATATGCTGATTTGGTGCTTAAGAAATGATAATCTGACAATAATCTGATTATTGTCAATGTTTAATACAGTTGTGCTGCTTAATATGTTTGTTGTTTTGTCTGTTCTTTTTTAGAAATTTAACGTTTTTTAACAAGAAATAACATTAATTTGAAATATCTTCACTGTTACTTGTGATCAATTTAATAATCAAAAGTGAAATTATTTCTTTGAAAAAACGTTATCAAATTAAACTTGAATATGAATTAATATTAGACAAAAACATTTAAAAAAAAAAATCCCAGAGAAGTGACTTTGCCTCATTCATTTCTTCAGGTCCACCACACACCTCTGCATTTTTTGGCCGGATAACTTTCACAGATAGAGGCACTTGCTGCTGCATTTAATATATTATGCATGTTTTCATAAAAAATGGCTGATGGGTTAATAAAGAGTTTATTCAAGCCTGTTATTGAGCACTTTAGCAGGAAACAAATTCATAATTTATAGCCTCAGAAAAGCTTTTAGTTTTAAACCACAGAGCGTGGAAGTGAAAGTGACGGGTGGTAGGGTGGTAGTTGTTATGCTTATATAAATTATGTGAAGGTTCCAGTTTAGTGTTTTATTCAGTGGCGTTTATATGAAGAGGTGATGGATTCTTACAGCACACTGGTTGCTTTCTGCATGACAGCTGATCGCTTTAGATACTTTCTTCATTACTCACCTGACAGAGTTGCCAGCATCCTTTTGCGCTGGATGCTGATGAGCAGTGAAGTGACTGTAGCTGAGGGTCATTTCGTCACCCTTCCTGCTGCCCATGTGGATCTGGCGTGTCGCTGTCCGTGGTCCTGGAGTGCATGAGACAAGAGACCCAGAGCGAAACTGACACACACACACAGCCTCACAAACGCTCTCTCGTGTTTGTTAGGTGGTGTGTTGTCATCAGGGACAGGTGCATGACAAAAAGTATCAACAGAGAAATATGCTTACAACCAGAAAACATGCTATAGCACCAGAATCCCTGTTTCAGCAGGTCATTAAATGTAAAGTCTGGATTGTGCATTTCTTCATAGGATATTAAAGACAGTCACTGCTCCATCGTCTCCTTGGACTTTATCTTCTGTTAATGGTTTGCTTTGTTTTAAAGTGTCTTATATAATCAATAAAGGACTGGCTGTGCACAAAGACTAATTCTCGCTCACTGTGAGACTCATCCATAACCTCTGCATAATTGGGATGGCTAATTAAATCAGACTAACACCTCTGATGATCTACAAAGATCCAGCTGCGTAGTGCTTATAGAGAGACAATGAGATTATGTAATACAACTGACATCACAGTGCACTGAAGAAGACTCCGTATTGAGAAACCAATATATTAAACCACAAACATTATTCACTAAGGCTTCACTCATGTTTATGCAACAAGATTAGGAAGCACTATGTAAAATGATATAATGCATGCTACCAATATGCAACTGTTTAAAAGTTTGCGTTCAGTAATGTATTTTTTTTTGTCTGTTAATAAGCAAGGATACACATAATTGCTGAAAAGAAACAGTCAAGGTATAATGCTGCCAAAATAAGTAAATAAATAAATGAAGAGTTCATTTGCAAAAACTCAATTTTTAACAATTTTCAAAAATCATGTTTTTTCATTGTGCATTCCAGTTAATCTCAGTCAAACTGCAATTAGGTTTTTCTGATTAAGTAAAAATAACAAATAAATAAAAAATAAATAAATACAGCTAACTAACGTAATAAAACACAATAAAAACACGGTAAAAAAAAAAAAAAAAAAAAACCTAAAAGTTATCTGTTTTTGCCAATAAACTATTCAAATGCTGTTCTTTTGAATCTTGGGGGAAAAGTATCAGAGTTTTCACCAAAAAATTAAGCAGCACTGTTTTCAACATTGATATTTTATTATAATTTAATTTAATTTAATTTAATTTAATTTAATTTAATTTAATTTATTTTATTTTATTTTATTTTATTTTATTTTATTTTATTTTATTTTATTTTATTTTATTTTATTTTATTTTATTTTATTTTATTTTATTTTATTTTATTTTATTTTATTTTATTTTATTTTATTTTATTTTATTTTTTTGAGCGGCAAACTGGCATATTAGAATGATTTCTGAAGGATCATGTGACACTGAAAACTAAAGTAATGGCTGCTAAAAATTCAGCTTTGCCCATCACATGAATAAATTATACTTTGAAATACAGTATATTGAAATAGAAAACAGTTATTGTAAATTGTAACAATATTTCACAATATTACATTTTTACAGTATTTTGGATCAAATAAATGCAACCTTGTTTAGCATAAGAGAGAATAAAAAACAGAAAATACAATAAAAATATAATAAAAATATAATAGACCCAAACTTTTGAATGGTAGTGTAGATGTCAAATGCATTTATTATTGTTGCTGTTGTTGTTGTTATTTTCTTTCTTGTTGTCGTTTTCATTTTGCGCAAGTACGTGTTAGAAGGTTAAATCGTTTTTAAATTTCTAATGACTATTTTTTACTCAACATGGTTAAGGAAATTGCTAGCAAATGAAGTAAATTCCTTTCGAGTCTGGAATTGCCTACATTTAAATGGTTAAATCTTCAGCTTCTATGTCATCAGGCATTCCTAGATTCAGAAGTGATTTTGGAGTGGGCTGGAACAATAATGAACACAAGTGCTATCATCTCATTTGCTCCTTAGGTTTTAAGTGACCCACATCAAGATTTCCCAGATTCAGAAGTGATTTTGGAGTGTGCTGGAGTAACAATGCATTTCAGTGCTTTCATCTCATTTGTTAGCACTAATGGCCCTCTCTAACGAGTTTTTAATCACTTATCTCCAAGAATAGCTGTAAGCCTTGATCCTTATGTCTCTAAGCCAACAATTTAACAAAGGTTAAACACGTCTGCCTCAAATTTTACCAACGATTAATGCACTTGGCTCTTATACACACTGGTTATATTCTTAAAAATCAAATACACATATCTAGCATACAAACACTCACTCACATTGACATGTACTTAGCTGTAGAGTGCTGTAGCTGTTATGCCGTCACGCTTAATCGATTGTTTTAGTTGTTTACCTCCCCTGTGACTGACAGAAATGAAAATGCCAATTTTAGAGTCTTATTATCTGTATCAAATCCTCCATGGAGGATTATTAAGGACGTAACTGCCGACCAGTGCTTCAAAATGATGTGAAGCACTGTAAACCATGCAAAGAAATAGAAACTGTTTGGGCTAACCGAAATTGCTTTGTCCTAAAAGTGCAAAAGGTGAAGCACTTGAAGCACTTTGTAATTTTTATGGCTTCCTAGCATCTTCCAAAAACCTAATTTGTTCCTTTTCCTCTTATTTAGGACTTACCACACTCCAAGTTGTGCTGGACACAGCAGCAGAGAAGAAATGGCAGGTGACCGCCATCAATGTGGGAAACATGAAGGACGAGAGAAAGGATGAAGCGTATCGCTCACTCTTTCAGGACCTAGAAAACAAAAAGGAGCGGAGGGTCATCCTTGACTGCGAGCAAGACAAAGTTAAAGACATCATGGAACAGGTATGGATAGCAACGCATAGTTCTGATATAACATGTACAATGTACACTATGACATTGTCAGCATGCAGCATTTCAGTTTAAAAATCTGCATCATATTTACTTTATATGTGCTGGTTTAGTGAAATGGGTTGTTGACAAATAGGCAGTAAAACAGTTTTTTTGTAAAACACCATTTTTGTAGAAGAAATGCATATATTTATGCAGTGTGAAGTCTGATCTTTGTGAAAATTTAAAGGGTCACTATGTCAATTTTTTCATTGTTTTTACTGAACTGTAACATAAATTTGTCATATGGTGTGACATAGCAAAAAAAACCAAAACCTTAATAATATACAAATAGCATGAGAGAGATTTATCTTCATTGTTAGACACTTATTTTCATATAGTGTTATTTAATATGAAGTTATAATTAACATCATTTTTCCCCATGACTTGGACAACTTCAAGACAAACTTCGACAACTGTTCAAAACTGCAGAAAATTATACGATTTCACAATGAGTGATATTTATATCTCCTCTATTGCAATACTCAACTGTTTTTTTTTTTTTTAAGATATTTTGAGATGTATTTTATGTATGTCACACCATAGGACATTATGTCACACTAAATGACAGAAATGGTAGTTATAAAAATATTTCTATTTAATTTTGAACATGTCACTGAAAATTATCAAAAAAGAATCTTAATTATTTAAAATGCTTCTTAAAGAGAGCTTGTCCTCTGGTGTGACATCTTTGTTTTGTGGTGTGACTTGCGTCACACCGGAGGACATTTTCTGTCACACCAAAGGACGTTTAAGATTTTCGTGTCAATTAATGACCTTGCTTTTCTGAGCTAACCGGTCATTAGTGGTTAGCAAGACACATTTGCATAATATTCTATGATTATGTAGAGTTTTTAGAAAAAATATATTTTAGGGATGTGACACCAAAGGACAACAAAACGTAACACTTTTGTAGCAGTTCCAAAAAAGTTAAATATTTGAACAATTCTGAGACGAAAATATACCATGTGCACATGTCAAGGGCTTCACAGGGGGCTTCAGTAACATGATCATGAATGGTGTCCTTCAGCTAGTTAAAGTTTTCTCTGAAATTGGTCGATTTAAAATCAGGATATGGTGTCACACCAGAGGACATGGTTTTCAGAGACAAAATGTATCATTTCCTACACTTTCAGAAATATATGGATGAAAAAATGATTGCCATTTACTTAAACAGACACTTGGACAATTACGCCGGAGGTATTAATTAACATTTTTATGCTTTTCTTTTTAATTTATACAAGTTTTGGATTGATGGATGGATGGACTTCATTGGACTTCTATTGGACTATCAATCTCAACAGTAATGCAATGCCAATACCAAGCTCGGAAGAGCCAGGACTTTTTAACTTTAATACTTCTGTTTACAAACAAACTGATCAAAAGTGAAAGTAAATGCTGATATAATGTTACAAATGATTTAGATTCCAAATAAATTCTTTTCTTTTGAACTTTCTAATCATCAAAGATTTCTGGGGAAAAAATGTATCATTGTTTCCACATAAATATTAAGCAGCACAACTATTTTCAACATTGATAATAATAAGAAAACATTTTTTGAGCAGCAAATCGGCTTCTGAAGGATCATGTTACACTGAAGACTGGAGTAATGGCTGCTGAAAATTCAGCTTTGCCATCACAGGAATAAATGACATTTTGAAAAAATACTAAAATAGACAAATGCTGTTTTAAATAAGTGCAGCTTTGTGAGCATAAAATACTTACAGACCCTAAACGTTTAAACAGAAGTTTATGTAAAGAAAATGAAATTGACAATCCAAAAGGAATTTTTGTCTTTATATAAATCACAAGTCTACATAACACGTATAAAAATAACAATTAAAGCAACTAAGTGCATTTTAAGAGCACCATGACTATGAATCATTAATTAGGCTGCACAAACAGACACCATTAGCAGGCAGAAAAGTCTTCATGAGATGGGTTTTTCATTCACACTCGTTGCACCCTCAGGGAAGAGCTATTGATTTGTATTTAAGGCCTGCAGAAGTGTGTTTAACCAACCGCCAGAATCAATGCAGCTGATCTGGGCTCTATAATATAGCTTTATCTACACACACACACTTGCACATACACATCACAAGTACCTTGCCGAAGCAAAAAAAAAAAAAAAAACTGCTTTGAGACTGCTTTTATTTCAGTCCATCTCTCTGGCTGGCATTGTGGAGCAGTGCACATTAAAATATATTTATGAAGTGTTGATTTGATGAGCTTTATTATTCTCTTTTTGCAGGTCATAACTATTGGCAGGCATGTGAAAGGATATCACTACATCATAGCAAACTTGGTAAATTATCTAAAATTTAACACTACCAAAGAACAAGTTTAGTGCTAAAATGCTGAGAAAACCATGTCATGTTTTCAGGGTTTTGTCGACGGAGATCTTTCAAAAATCCAATATGGTGGAGCCAATGTGTCAGGCTTTCAGATTGTGGATTTCGATGACCCCCTGGTGTCTAAATTTGACCAGCGCTGGGAAGCCCTGGAGGAAAAAGAATATCCAGGAGCGGACAGCAAGATACGGGTGAGATCTGTGTATGTGTGTGTGACAGTCCTTTTTACTGTTTCAGACAGCTTCACTAAATATGATTAAAAGAAATGTTCAGGTAATTGCTACATGAACATAAAACCTCTTCATTTAAAAGCCCGTATAGTTCAGGCCATTTGCAGGACAAGCTTGTTAGTCATTTTCTCCTCCAGATAAAATGTAGTCTCATCTGTCTTCTCGCCAATTTACGAAGACTAAGTAGGTGCTTAATTTCCTGGGACTAAAATCAAGTGTTTCATTTATACATTACCGGTGAATCCTAAAATGCATCATTTAGAACTGAGAACGCCTTTGAAATTACATTTCAATCCTGAATTTGAATTTAAAATACTTTGAGGTAGCAAACAAATACATGAAAAAACTGCTGCTATTCTTTCCAGAGACAGCTTCTTAGAATTATTTTTCTGATTTTCTTCCTCAACGCTGTTAACTAATTCCTCACCATCTCTCTCGGTATCCAGTACACCTCAGCACTGACATATGATGCAGTTCAGGTCATGACTGAGGCCTTCCGTTACCTGCACAAACAGCGAATTGACATCTCCCGTAGAGCTAACAACGGAGACTGTCTGGCCAATCCTGCTGTACCATGGGCACAAGGGGTGGAGATAGAGCGTGCCCTAAAACAGGTGACAAGTCCTTGTGCCAACCTGCCCCATGTTTACATTGGGTCGTTAAAGTGTTTGTAATATAAAATCTGTAACTTTTAGAGGCCACTTTAGATATTTGACCTTTCTTTGAATCAATCCCTCAAAAATGATTGTCTTTTCCTATCATATCATTTTCATACAGGTCAGAGTTGATGGTCTCACTGGTAACATTCAGTTTGACCAGTACGGAAAGAGGGTGAATTACACCGTCAATGTCATGGAACTGAAAAGCAACGGACCAGTTAAGGTAAGACTTGGTTCTCAGAAAAGTCTCAGTCATTTCACCTCATAAGGGTTGCAAGGTACTCACAAATGGCTTTCTTTTTCAGATTGGCTATTGGAATGAAGTTGATAAGATGGTTGTGACAAAGTCTGATCTCTTCCCAAATGATACAATGGGGCTGGAAAACAAGACTGTGATCGTCACCACTATTCTAGTAGGTCTCGGTTGTGGTTTTCCATGCTATTATGCTGTATTGTTGAAATATGTGCTGTGTAGTAAAGCACAGCTCCTTCACAAGGTGTTCCCTGCTGTCTTTTTCAGGAAGCACCGTATGTAATGCTAAAGAAGAATGCTGACCTTTTCGTGGATAATGAAAGATATGAGGGGTACTGTGTGGACTTGGCAGCTGAAATAGCAAAACACTGTGGATTCAAATATCAGCTGAAAATAGTAGGAGATGGCAAATATGGAGCTAGAGATGCAGAAACGAAGATCTGGAATGGAATGGTTGGAGAGTTGGTTTATGGGGTAAGAAAGTTGGACATAATTGTTAATAGTTTCTGTTTAGCTATTAGCATCAACATTTCCTCTGAGCCATAAATATTAAATCTCTTATTTCAGAAAGCTGACATAGCAGTGGCTCCATTGACTATCACTTTAGTCAGAGAAGAAGTCATCGACTTCTCAAAGCCATTCATGAGTTTGGGCATCTCCATCATGATCAAGAAGCCTCAGAAATCCAAGCCTGGTGTTTTCTCATTTCTGGATCCTCTGGCCTATGAGATCTGGATGTGTATCGTGTTTGCCTACATCGGTGTAAGCGTAGTGCTTTTTCTGGTCAGTCGTTTCAGCCCATACGAGTGGCACACAGAGGAATATGAAGACGGCCAGATACAGACCAACGAGTCCACCAATGAGTTTGGGATTTTCAACAGCCTTTGGTTCTCTCTTGGAGCTTTTATGAGACAGGGCTGTGATATTTCACCAAGGTTTGTTCTTTATCTTGCTTGATCTTTGATTTTCTTGGATTAATAGTTAAGCCTATGCTGAAATTAATAAATATACTACACCAAAACAAACTCAGATAAAACATCACATATTTAGATGATGGCTATTCATTATGCATGATAGACTCATCTAAGCAGGCGAAGCAAATTCAGCCCAGCAGCTATTTTCACAAATACCTTAAAATCATTAGTGAAGCATCTGTTCAGACTTCATGTTGACTTCAAAGTCCTTAGTCACCAACTCATAAATATCTTTTCAGTAGGGATGTAACGGTGCACAGCGAGCCGGTTGAAAATCGATACAAATATGTGACGATTCAAATCGCAATACAACTGGGGGTGAGAGTTTATATGAATGTATCTCTGATGGGAACTGACTGTCTTTAGAAAAGGTTAGATGGTATTTTCTTTTCATCGTGCCTCCTTATAATGCATATTAATGTAGAGTTCATTAGCGCAACGCTGCTTTGTTTACAGAGGTAACCAAGGAAACGCTATATTGCCGCTGTTCTATAAGTGCCACCTGCTGTCAGAGAGTGAATTTGCATTCTCATTCAGCCTGTCTGCTGATTTAGTTTTGCAGATGTTTTATGTAGTACAGTTTCACAAAGCTAAAGTCAGACCATTCTGTTTTTGCTTCAAATTTAGAAACCAAACAATTTTATTTAAATCAAAAACTTGGTGTGCAGCATTACACTAAGTGCAAATAGCTATAGATTCTATTTACTCTATTTTCAAATAGCAGGATTTTCTGCTATTTATACTACTAATTGCAAAAGGTGGCAATTATCTGCACCACAGTATTGTAGTACATTATAAAACAGTATGCAGTAATAACATATTGAGTTTAAATTATAGTTTTAATTCAAAATTTTAAACAGATGCCACCTTATTGGGACAATATAAGTAGAAATGCACCAATCGACTGGTTTAATTAATTATTCATGCATTTAAAATTTTGCAATGTAAATGCACAGGCCAAGAAAATTGGAATCATGGTGCATTTCTAAATATAAGCCCTCCCTACACCTACTCTTACCATACCCGATACTTTATATGCAACTTTTTGATTATTTCCTTAATAATACAAACTCGGAATCGAACTCGGGTCGATCGCTTCAAAAATGACTACGGCACACACTATACCATCTATGCCACTGGAGCTGTTGTTTAACTAGAGTCTTTTGTAGTGTTGACTAGCAACCACATGGGCAGAGTTAGTGTAAATAGCCTCTGCCAACAAGGCGGGCTATTTGCACTTAATGTAAATAGACACTCCATTATTTATTTGATTTGGGAGTTGTTTTAAAAGTTAAATTTAGTTTTGTTATTTAAATGTGTAGCATTTAGGATACCTTTTAATTTTTTTTTTTTTTTATTTTTGGCCTTTATTATTATAGGACAGATCATAGCGGACAGGAAGCGAAGTGGGAGAGAGAGAGAAGGGGGCGGGATCGGGAAAGGTCCTCGAGCCGGGATTCGAACTCGGAAGCCCGTAGCGCTGTATATCGGCGCTGACATCTTTTAATATTTAGTGTCTTCAATCTCATTTTGTTTAAAAAAAAAAAAAAAAATCAAGAGAAAATCATATAGTGAAATCAGTATTGTGAATCATACTGCATCATGAATTAAGTGAATCGTTACATCCCTAGTTTTCAGAGATAAAAGAGTGGAGTTGCATGTCAGATTTATATTGAAAATATTTTGCTTTTATTGAAGCCTGTTAGCTGAGAATGAGATTTTGAACTGTGATCATGCTGTAAAGTCTAATGATTCCCATTGGACATTTTTCATCAGGTCTCTTTCTGGCCGCATAGTTGGAGGAGTCTGGTGGTTTTTCACCCTGATCATAATTTCATCCTACACGGCTAACTTGGCTGCCTTCCTAACAGTGGAGAGGATGGTGTCTCCAATCGAAAGTGCAGAGGACTTAGCAAAGCAAACAGAGATTGCTTACGGAACTTTAGATTCTGGTTCAACAAAAGAGTTTTTCAGGGTAAGAGCCTTTTTTCTCCCTGTAATCCATAATCCATATGTCTACTTTTTCATTCATATTGCATTTGCATTCACTTTTGGTGAATGTTTCAGAAGCTGAAATAAAATGCTAAGCTAAACGCTAAATCCCAGTCTGAATTGCTGATTGTAGTTACAGTAAACTAAAAATACTTTAACTGTTGTTAGAGATTTGAAATTTGAATTAGATTAATTCAGGCGTCTTTTCTCATTTCCAGCGTTCCAAAATCGCTCTTTTCGACAAAATGTGGACGTACATGAAAAGCGCGGAGCCCTCCGTGTTTGTTAAGACGACAGCAGAAGGTGTTATGCGGGTGAGGAAGTCCAAGGGGAAGTACGCATACCTGCTGGAGTCCACCATGAACGAGTACATCGAGCAGCGCAAGCCCTGTGACACTATGAAGGTCGGAGGGAACCTGGACTCCAAAGGCTACGGCATCGCCACCCCCAAAGGATCCTCATTAAGGTGGGTGGAATAGTATAACAATGTGTCCAATGTTGTTATAGTATCCCACCTACCCTGA